>NW_003805407.1:0-228949 GCF_000255335.2 Galendromus occidentalis | reverse complement strand
GATCGCCCTGGGGAGTTGAGGGTGCGAGAGCTTGTAGTGTCCTACACCACTATCCTTCACATATTCAATTCCTAAGGAGTCTGCACGTGGTGCACGTCCAGACCTAGACTAAGCAGTGAGCTGAACTCACATTCAAGGCGTTGACAATGTAGCCGGCGATCTGCTCGCATTCGTCACAGGTTGTCTTCGGAGCTGCAACAGTGAGTTTGCGGGATTCGCAGAGACCAATCGTTTGACAAATTTTGTCAACGGTGACCTCTTCCCTAAGGAGCTCAAAAAGCTTGTCCACGTTGTTGTCGATGATTTCTTGGCACTTCTCGATTGCGGGACAGGCTGCGCAGGTCTTTTCGAGCACAGACTTGATATTTTCCTCGGTATGATCGTCCTGGGGATGGAGAATTCACGGGGTCTGACTGAAGCCCTTCTCTCCGCTGAGCTTTCGGGCGAACGTTTCCTGGGAGCTTATGTGAAATTTCGGCGATTCGAACTCACGTTCAATGCGTTGACGATGTAACCGGCGATCTGCTCGCATTCTTCGCAGATAGTCCCCGGAGCCGACATCACCCGTTTCGGCGAACCGCAAAGCCCGAGAGCGGAGCAGATCTCATCAGCAGCCACATCTTGTTGGATTAGAGCGATGATGTATCCACCGTACACGTCGACGACATTCCGGCATTTCGCCTGGTCGTAAGGGAGTACCTTGCACACTCTTTCGAGGGCGTCGATCGCGGCGGCATCGGTAGCGTTGTCCTTGAAAGGAGGCGTTCGAAATCCCGATTTAGAGATCAGGAAGCTCAGGGAATGGTCTCTGTTGGCACTATTCTTATACGCGACAAGGGGATGCAAGGCGAGTGAGAATTATTCAGAATCTGCTGGAGGTTCAAACCTTGAGTGCGTCGATCAGATAGCTGACAACTGTGTTGCAGAGTCCACAACTCTCGGAGTTCACCTCGTGTTTCGTCAGAGCCGCGACGGGTACGATACGCGTCGCGCAGAGACCAAGTGATTGACAAATTTCATCCACGGTTACGGCTTGTCGGAGGAGCTCGAAGAGTTTGTCGACGTTTTTGTCGATGAACTCTTGGCATTTGGCGATCGCTGGACAAGCTTCGCACGTCTTCTCGAGAACGGCCTTGATATTTTCCTCAGTACGATTATCCTGACGATGGAGAGGGAATGCAATTCACTCAAAGACTCTTCCTCCTCCCAATTTCGAATTTTGCTGTCGGCGGGGGTCCACTCAGAACTCACGTTGACGGCGTTGACGAGGTAGCCGGCAATCTGCTCGCATTCATCACAGATCGTTTTCGGGGCTTCGACAACCTGTTTCGGGGCTCCGCAGAGTCCAATGGCCGCACAGATCGCGTCGGCGGCTAACTCTTGCTCAATCAATGAAACGACGAGAGAGCCGTACACGTCGATGAAGTTTTGGCACTTTTTCTCTTCCATCGGCAGAACTTTGCAGACCTTCTCGAGAGCGTCGATGATGGCGGCATCGGTGGTATTACCCTTTGGAAAGTATTCTCGGCTTGATTTTGGGGATAGGCGGGAATATTTCTGATCATCATTCACGTGATCACTTTCGGGAAACGCTCTCTGATAAGGGAATCGAAAGCCTGATCGATTCAGAGGTCGATTTTGAGGTGGGCTTTACGAATTGATTCATGCTGCACTTGTTCTCTCCCGATAGGATAATACCATTATCATATTACTATATTCTCGCGCACGGGAACGTGCCCAAAGGAATGGGATTTCAGTTCTTGACTAGGTACCTTGAGCTTTTCGATAAGATAGTCAACGATGGTTGAGCAGAGCCCGCAGCTCTTGGAGACATGTTGGGTCCTAGGAGGCGGTATTCGGCGTGCCTTGCACATTTTCAAAGCTTCACAGATTTCGTCGGCTGTGACTTCCTGACGGAGAATCTGGACCAAGCGGTCGATGTTGTCGTTGATGAGCTGTTTGCATGAGCCGTAGTCCACGGGGACCATCTCACACGTTTTATCGAGGACTTTCTTGATGTTCTCCTCGGTGCGGTCATCCTAGGGACGGCGAGAAATTAGGGTACTTGGCTCAAGGCTCCTCCTACGCCAAAGGATTTGACTCAGTCAGCGGGGCCACATCTTCGCAGTGATCGCCGCGTTCCGAATCGATACTCACGTTTAGGGAGGCGACCACATAACCGGCGATATGTTGGCACTGATCGCAGACCGGGTCCGAGCCTTGAGCGACGGGTTTCGTAGCTAAAAATTCGAGAAATGGTGAGCGACGGAGAGGATGGATGTGATGGTTTCGCAACCCTCGCACAATGAGCAACGATGGCGAAACTGCAACGACCACATGAAGGGAACGAGACGATTCCACGGAGCGAGCGAGCAGGTTGGCACGACACGTACCGCGAGCTGTTTTACAGAGACGAATTTCTGGACAGATCTGCTCCGGATCCATGCGATTCACTAACAAATGTATGATCAGACTGCCGTAAGATTCGACTTCGCTCCGGCACGAATTTCGGATTTTCGGTGGAAATAAGTCGGTGTCGCAGACCTCCTGAACGCGTCTGATGATGTCGTTCTGAAGTATCACATAACACCTGTCAGCTCCCTCCATCGGTCAGCCGAATCCGACAATTGAATCGGAAAAGATCGTGACGCCAAAACTCGACCATCGAGAATCACTCAAGGTCCCACGCACCTCGGTACTGGTGGCATTGAGTTGCGACGCCACCCAAGAAATGGCGGTTTCGCAGATCTGGCACTTATCTTCGTCGAATTGTGCTCGGAGTTCTGTGAAAGCTAAGAGTTTGAGTGTCTCGGGGCACAGTTTCAGTCGAGTACAGACCTCTGGAGCTGTGGTGACATTCTCTTTTTCAACGAGATCCAAAATTCGAGCGCTGTACATATCCTTGAATCGCTTGCACTGGACAAGAATGTTCGGATACTTGTTGCACACCTCGTCTAAGCCGAATTTTATCACTACCTGGAGACAATTGCAAAAGTCCGCGGTTACTTTGCGGCACCCGAGTCGTTTCCCTCCGTTCGCTCGCCCGAAAATCGGGAAAGACTCCGACCCGTTCGATCTACCTACGCACTAAGCTGCGTCCCTAAGGCGTCCCGATATAGCTTACTCTGTGCCTCCTACCGTTGGCGAAATGGAACACCCACGACATCGCTGTCAGACAAACCGAGCAATTCTGCGAAGGCTCGTCCGAAAACTGACCGATGATAAGATAGTCCGAGAAGGAGTTTTCTAAAGATCGGAGAAACAGAAAGAAGGATTTTCGTCAAGAAACAAGCCAGCGACGACGACAACGACGATGCCGACGCAAGCGCACGAAGGCGATTCAGCTGCGGGACATGCGAAGCCATACCGTCAGTATTGCTGTGTCCTACGCAGAGATGGAGAAATTCTTCGCAGATCAGTCCCGGATCCAGCCCGTCTTGGACGAGCGTCAAAAATCGAGGGAAATTCTCCTCAACTGAATTCATGCACTTTCTATGACCGAACGGCAACAGGCCACACAAGTCTGCGACAAACGATTCTAGGATCTCCTGCGTTGAGAACGAACTTTTGAGCGGACGTTCTCAGGCTCATTGACGGTCGGTTCGAATCCGACAGCCAGACCGATTGGACGAGCGAGGGCCCTGAATGCGACGTTCGTTATATACCTCATCAGAGTCGCTCTTATTCACGTACAGTCTGAGAGAATCCACCGCGAATTTACAAGCAAGGCAGGTGACTTCTCCGCCGAAAGTTTCCTCTGCAAGTCAGTCGGTCGAATGAACAATAAGAAGCATCTTGGGTCTTCCGTGTCGAGGGAGAACAACCGACGAAAAAAAGCCCAACGAGCACAACAAAAGCCGAGTGGAAAGTCGGCTTCCACGGGAGCGCTCAAGGGAATGGATGAGGAACCAGCGCTCGTCGCGGAGTCGCCGCAAAAAGAAAGAACAAGGAGAGGCAGAAGGAAACTGAAACCCACCGAGCGCAGCTGGACAGAAGTTAAAACTCTCGGAACAAATGTGATCTACAGTGAAGCGCTCGTTGAACATCTGGATCAGTTGAGGGATGTTTGTGTTCACGAAATCGAAGCAGTTCTCTTTGCTGGCTCCAGAGAGGACGTCGCAAACGAGATCGAGTGCGCTGATTAGTTCTTTCTAGAAAAGTTCACAAACCATGTGTTCATTACATGCTCTGGATTTCTGCATCGGCAACGGTCGATCGGTGGATTAGACTGTCGTCATGAATGCGAATGACATCCGAATTCTAGAGGGGAACGGAGAGCTACCTGGGTGAAGTTAGCGTTGACGGCCGTCTGAACAACTCCGGCCACGTTTCGGCAAACAGTACACATCGTCGTTGAGCCAGGGGCTGCTGGTTCATTGCATGCGGTTAGCTGCCGTTTTTTACGCAGATCATGCGACATCGCCGGTTCCTTAGACGAGCAAACATCGAAACGTACGGGAGGCCTCGCCTTGCATGCATTTACTCACCTGCGGGTCTAGCCGGCGTCAACTTCATCATGGGAATCGTCCTCAAACCTGGAAACCGACTCGAACGTTTGGTGAAGGATCGCGACAAATCGAAAAAAAAAGAAATCGATTGACCCCGTGACTTGTGTTGTACATTCGCTCGAGACGTCGACCCGTCGACAAGGAATTTCTAATCTCTTTGTCCCTCTTCTCTCCTTCTCGTGCATGTTTCCTGTCGAGGAAAAGCCCGAGTTCGGTCGGGACTGCGATAGGGGCCCAGCGGTACCATTCGGGATAGAAGTCCCGGCTCTTCTGCGATGGAGCATTCAGCGAATATTCGTCGGGACTACGTCGAAATCGTTCGAAACGTCTATGACTACAACTATACGCATGAGTATCGCAGAGACGAGGCTGCAGTGTCGTTCGACTGTGCGACAGCTGCGTCCTGTCGAGGGAGAGCTCGCAACTCAATGAAAATGCACGATGCGAAAAGAGTTCCCTTCATCCAAGTCCATTCAGGCTTGTTTACTGGTGTGGCATCGCTCGCATCCACTCATGGCCCCAAACCTTTCAACTCATACATGCATATGTTTCGCAAGGGGTACAATTTGCATGTGTTTTCACTCTGTCGAGTTGGTGAGTTTCGCGGAATCTGATGAGAGCTTGTGGTTCCAGTCGAGGAATTCTTTCTAAATAGAACTACCCGTCTATGGGTGGGAGTCGGACATTTTAGAGCTCCGATTCGAAATCGACCCTAATCATTTTATCTCGATGATGACAACTCAAGTATTAATTCGGAGACATTTTCCGGAATAAATGACTGAATTAAGTCACTAATATTAATCGGAGTCGCTCACTCTGGTTGCTGTTGCAAATTCCGGCCAACGTACAGACATTGACGGGGTCCTGAAATGAATTTCAGAGAGCTTCGGTAGGATGATCGACGGGAGGAAGGATATTCCAATTTTTCTCCTTTCATCTCCTTTTTTGCCGGTGCTCCCCGGCTCATGTCCGTGGACTCGCGCATCGATCGGGTGGATTCTCCACCGACGCCGGGAGAGCTACAGAGACAAGGCCGAGGTGTCGAAAGGATTGAGTGGAAAGAGAGTGAACGAAGGAAAAATTCTCACCAGCATGGAAATGAGCTCATCATAGGCCTTGTCGAAGTCATCCTCGATCCTCTGCTGGCACTGGAACGATAAAGCGTAAAATATGAACGTCACTTTCGTAGCAGAATAAGAGCCCGAGGAACGCCAAGCTCCATGGCCGAAGCCGACCGACGCGACGTAGGAGACTCGACCCAGCTCAGAAAAATGTTGATCTTTTTCGGATAACCGCTAATCTTCACCGCTCCTCTGTGCGGTCGATGGAGCTTCGACCAGTTAGGCACAACATCTGCATCATTATCTGGCTTGAGGGTTCCGGAAGAAAAGACACCGGTACGGGCCTCCGTCACTTCCTAGTTTCACAACGGAGACGCGCTCTCCGACTGCCATATGAGTGAGGGTAAGCTCGGACTTCCGAAAAAATAACCAAATGTCCACATCGAATGTGTGCCCATCTCGATTTCCCATTTCGATTCTTCGGCACTTGATTCTCCGATTCCGACCAGATCTGGACTTCAGAGAGATTAAGGTCACGATGAGTATGAAGGCTCTACCCACCTCCTCGGCGTAGGAGCCGGTTTTCTTGCAGATATTCTCGAGCACAGTCTTGACTTGCTCTTTCGCCGAGGTGTTGTTGAATTGAACGACGACTTTGTGGATCATGGCTTCGCAGAATTCGCATTCCAGGGTATCGGTGGGACCCTTAGGCAGGGGACGCCTCATGCCGTCACAACGTCCGAAGAACTGGCAGGTCTTCTCGGAGGACTAGAACGCGACAATTAATTCAGAATTCGAAGGGTTTCCAATGACGTCGACCGTGGTAATTCGAACATTCATACATGTATATCTCTTTGATCCTCTGTGATCTTCTCCTGAACTCACCGCTGTATGGAAATGGTGGAGGAACTTGGCAACGTAGGTCTGAGCGAATCCGTCGCACTAAAAATCGGAAACGACTTGCTCGATTTTCATGCGAGAAGAGAACATGTCACTACTGGGGGGCCGCGACCGGCATCCCAACAACGAGGAAAATGAATTTGAGGCGAATCGATATCACTCACCCTCTGCTTGGCGTATCCACTATTTTGGCAGATGTTGCTGAAAGCTTCAATGACGCCAGTCTGCGGAGTGAGAGATTTCTCCTTAGGAGCCACGAGTAAGAATAAAGGGGGAAAAATCCCTCGCAGCAACCTCCTGCCCCCGGGGAGACTCGAGATTCCTTGAGGATCGACCTAACACAAGAATATCGTGGATCGATAACAAACACTGATCTTCGCCCGAACCTTGTCCACGAATTTGGTGATTCCGACCATATCACTGACGCTCGTCTTGCAAGTGGTGCAGGTATTTTGGGCTGACTTGCGGAGGAAAATATCGCTGGCTCGCTGTTCGATATCCGAGTTGTCGGGTTTCCAGCACAGACCAGAAACGGTGCAGACCTGAGTGGGATCCATTCGGGACACGAGCATGTCGTTCAGCTCATCTTGGAAGGCGTCCATGAGCTTCTTGCACTGTTGAAGAGGAGGATAGAACCAGATGAAGCCCCTTGTAGTTTCCCAACCATCCATCCATGATAATTGATGGGGGCAGGTGGAATTCAGATTGTATGGAGAGGAGGTGCCTATCCTTCGATCCGTGAGTCAAAGTCGAGAGAATATTCCGTACAAATATGAATAAATGAATCAATAAACTGCAGAAACTCACAATGACGTTGAAGGGTGGAATCGGGATGAGGTCGTCGCAACTACCCTCGAGAACCTCACGGAGCTCGATCTGGGTCATGTTGCTCAGCAAGTTCTCTCTGGCCTCTTGGACCATTTTCTTGCAGGTGGCACAGAGTTCGGTGTCGTTGCCGACAGGAGTTTCCAAGGTTTCCCATCGCGGGATGCACTCGTTGACAGTCCCGCAATCGATCGCGAGGAACAGGTCGGAGCACGACGTCCGCAGAGAATTGCATCGCGGATCGGGCGTCGCCGCTGAAATTTCATTTCGGAATCATTTTCGAGCCAAGCCGTTGAAGCCCCGTGAGAGACAATGAATTATCGAGAATGGGTAGACACGAGAACGCTCCGAGAATCCAGGAATATTTTGGGTGGGGTTCGGTTTTCCAGCGTGTCAGGAAACGAAATGTCAGAGACAGCCGCTAGTGCGTATTGCTGATAAGGTCCACACCCAAACACCAGCCAAGCGTTGAGGTAAATCGCGTGAATAATCCCGGATTACTCCCTGGAGCAGCAAGGACAAGTCGCAGAAGTCCACGTCCGACCACGATCAACTTTATCAGATGGACGAGGCCGAGAGCGCGGGGGATTTGCTCTCGCTGACCCGGACCTATCTTGCAGCTCCTCACGGAGGTTCTCCTCCGGAAGTTCCCCCGATCTCCGTGTGGATGGATGGGAGAGGGGAGAAGCGAGAATGGACGGCTCGGTAGGTTTTCCCGATCTCCGGCGATTCTGCTGGAACCAAACTCCCTCTATGGACGGACTGATGATTTGTCACAGCCGGTTCGAGATGGAACATAGACGAGAGAGAATTGAGGGCATGAACGTAAGGCATGACTCGACCATCTGTTGATCGATTGGCTTTTCCGCGATGATCTAAACGCGATGACGCCACCCTAAAGCCATGTCGGGACGAGTATGGGAACGTGTTGACTCAAATGATCCTCTTCGGATCAGATAGATGCCCAATCGGAGTCGAATGGAGGTCTCAATGATTGCTAGAACCGTTTGAGTGTTGACAACCGGGTATTTCTGTCTCTCTCCGATGACTCTTTATCTCGAGTACGATCAAAGCCGCATCAAAGATTCACTCACGGTGCGCAGACCGATAAGGCTTGCTCACAAACTCTGGGATCAACAAAAACAGTGGCCGTCCCCTTAATCGTCAGAGTGACCGCAGAGCAGTTTCTCTTGACGAGGAAATCATCGACGCCAAGCAGCGAGCGGACCGGATCACCAGCCAGGGGCAAACTGTAGAGGCGTTCATGGTAGACCGTTCTTCCGGTTCAGGGTTGGGGTCAAAACCGGAATCTTTCTTCAAAATTTGTCCGTCAATTGTTTCTCGAGCGAGTCTCTGCTCTTGGAGACCGGGAACGCCATAGATAGGCCGTTCTCACGGTCGACGAACGAAACATCACCGCGTCGGTGATTACGGCGCGGCGCATTCACTCGCCGGTGGTAACAAAGCTCTTCCACGTACTCACCCGCGAGAGCAGCGATCGCAACGATGCTCCACAGAGCACGCATCGTGAAATGCCGCCGAAGTTGGCGATCCGCTTCTTTATACCCTCCTGAAAGAGAACACAACTTCTCTTACCATTCCAACTCGTCGAGCGGGGGAATTATGGATTGATTTAATCTGAGCTAAACCTATCAATACCGCGCTATCGTGCTGGCTATTCGAAACCCTTCGAGAAGTACTTCGCGTCCCTGATTTCCGTGTAGTCATCGATTTCGCAAATCGCGTGCACGACATTTTTAATTCCCCCAGGAATGATTGTATCTTTTCCGGGATATCGACTAGAACCTGGGTCCTGGGTATAATCCAAGTTTCCGCGCTCGAATTCCATGCTTCCAAAGCTAGATCTACAAACGGAGGAATGTTCGATTGAGCAAATCTGCGTCTCGTCAAGATAGTCACTCGCAGATCTTTCCCCCCGAAGCATTGATCCCCGCCTTTGACATGGTATAAATCAGCCGAGAGACCCGGGTATCTCATACAGCGGAGCCAAAGCTCTGGTCTCATCGGAACTCGTCGCTAGGTATCTGTCCTGTATACGGTGAGTGGCACTCTCCAATGGACGCTCGGAGGACCTTCGTCAAGATTTATCGTTCCAGGATATACCACAACCGAGTCGAGTTCGTGATTCCCGCATCGTTCCCGAATTTTAGATCTCGAACGTCTGGGAATCCATGGCCCAAATGACGGATGTTTCGAGGCGCTGAGCATACGGCAAGGCTGTTTGTATGAGACACAAAGAGCGAGCGCCGAGCAAGCGTTTCCATCGAATCCTGAGGGGGGAGGGGGAGGATCACCTGCACTCTTCAACCTAGCGGAGGCCGGTTTCGGGGTGTTCGCGAAATGAGCGGAATTCTACTCAGGTTCCGACTGTCGGTGATGCCATATTCGTATACGGTATTGAAGACATGCACGAGATTGTCCGCGGCTCTCACTTGCTTCGAGTCTTCTCGTTCATCCTCTGCACGCTGGCAACTCGAGGATTGCTTGCCAGTGTAGCATCTCCCCGAATAGGGAAGCTAGGAAATGATGCGTGCATGCGTTCCTTCTTTGTGGGCAATTGGTGTTTTTGATGTTCGCGGTTCGGCTAATGAGTCAATCGCGTAATCCGAGTTCCCTTTGAGTTCGGTGGTTCCCTTGGGAGGCCGTCATTTCCTCTCCAAGGATACCCGAGTGGAACAGACTTTCGCCTCCGTCCTCAATTTTCGTCGAGACTTGGAATTTGAGTTGTTCCCCGCGTTGATGAAAAGATTCTCGCTCGCGGAAAACCACCACTCTGTCCCGTAGAAATTCGTCTCCACGCCAATGTTGCGGTAAAAGCAGCCTTTTTTCTCCGGTGTTCGAGATCAAATTCGATACCACTCGGGGCGATATGGAACCGATCCCATTCGACAGAGATGATGAGCTCCTCAGCCGGGGTTTGTTTTCCCGAGGAATAATTGAGCATATTTTTTTCCTCCATTGACGAGATAATGTCGCCTCCATCGACGAGGCTCCGGGATCTAACCCGGATGATGGTCTCACCCTTCGCGCTGATCGGCGCTTTGGTTGTTTAAAATCAATGTTTAGGATATTTGAGCTTTTCACTGGGGCATCTCCTTTGAGACCAAGGAGCCTTGGGAATTGACCGAGCTCACCGAATTCACTCTGCGGAGCAACTACCGGCTGGGCGGCTTGGGCAGGGTACTGGGAGATTTTTTACTGTAAAGTAGCTTACTGAGAGTCGAGAACACTCGTATTCGAGAGAATACCGCCCGTTCCTGGGGAAGCTGTGGCTCGCGGAGCACTGTTTACGTTGCAGAAAATCACAAACTACACTGATCGCGAGCGGTGGAGAAGACAAATTCTCCACTGGCTGAGTAGAAAACTCGCGGAGTCCCAGCTCATTCCACTAACCTCCGATTATTCCCCCATCGAACGGGAAAGCTTCGTTACTCGTTGGCAAGATCACGAGAATCAACTGTTCCCCTTGGCGCGTAGAAAACTCATTGACCGAGTCACTGCTGTGATCGGCTACGAATGGATTCACCAGATCCGAGATAACAAGTACGTTCAGGTAAGTCAAATATTTTGATTAGAGGAGAGGCTTCGATGCGCAGTCGTATCGACCGTAATTCCGAACGACTCGATCGATGTTCACGCGTGGAGGAGAGTCGAGTTCACATTCATGTTTACACAAACAGTGCTGCTGCGTGAGTCAGGCGCCGCCGTCGCGACGATTTGTCTTGGCGTAGCGCTCTGCCCGGCGCCGGCGTTTCAATCAGGCCGAGCACGTCATCTAATTATTGTCGTACTTTGCTTCCCGTTCGGCGGAGGAATAAGTCAAAGACCTCACTCTCCGCTATGTTCCACCGCCAGCTCTCGAGCCGCTGCTGTCCTGGGACTTGCCAAGTAAAGCTCAGAGGAAATTGAACTCAGCATCGTAGAGGATTAGGCGAAGGTTCGTTGGCGGAGGATGTACACAAGCCTCTCACGATTCGATTCGATTCCTCAGGACAGGGAACGAGACCGATTACGCAGCGATTCTCGTTCGCGAGTCAGCGGTACACTGAATATTCATGACTCAGTCGAGGATTATTTCCGAAAGAATGCACTATTACATCAATTCGATGAGGTCTTCCAGTGCAGGGGCTGTGAGCGGAGCCGTTTTCAGACACAAGGGGTCGTCGTATATAGCCCGTCGTCCCTTATGTCTGGTTCTGGTTCTGGGGAGTAACTGGAGAACCTAGCATGGGAACCCGCATCCGCTAACGGATCGAAACTATTCCCACATCACCCGAGAGCTCCTCTAAGGGCTCCGCAACAATATCAGCCCACGAACACTGTGACGAGAAATTAAAAGCCACCCGGGAAAAAAGCAGGCTCGGGTGAACTCCATGATTTCCAGAGACCTCGGATCAAGTTTCAAAGTGCATGACCCTCATGAATATTTCCGTGGTAGCCGGCTTTGAACGCATGAGAACATGATACTTCGCGAGCGACGTCACTTATCTTCCATGTCAACCCGCTGGATGGTGAATCTCCACAACGCCACGTTCCCCGAGTCTCAAACCACTCTGGAAAAGTTCCGGTGCCGATGTTGGCTCACGAGGTCTCGGAGCTCACTCGGACATTTTGCGATTTTGTATAATGAGGAGGAACACCTCGAGTGCGCAGTACAGACCGGGATGGGAAGCCATTTTACCACTCGTTCATCGACGAGAGTTTTGTTACCGGACCCGGAGCTGCTTCGGAAACCGTTCGTGACGTGTAAGCTGACTCTATGGTCGTCGTTTGACTCCGATAATTCTCAACGCATTCGTGAACATCTCCGAAGTAGTTGATCTACTCGAGCCAGGACTCTCGCTTTGGCTGCTAAATAGGGGGTTAGGTCATAGAGGCAGGTCGAAGTCCTTGGTCTTTTGAAGACCCGTGAAACGCCTCCGAGACTCGTGGAATTCGCCTCCTCAAGATTCATAGAGCGCCACCGTGTGCCTCATCAGCATGGCTCATGAACTACGATCGTCGACTCGCGCGATCGTCAGTACTTATTCAATAATATTTTCTATTGGTCCTCTCGTTAGCTTTTTGCGCATCGGAGCCAAGCGATGATTATTTCAATAATTATTATCGAAAGAGTCAGGGCTTATCGTGCGATCCTAGATTTGCGCTACCTCACAGTTCTGGCATCAACGCGCACTCGGAGAGGGAAGAGCACCGGAAACACTTGGTGAAAACACAAAAGACGCCAAGCTGTTCGATGCCGACGCTCTGAGCGGATGACTGACTGAATCCACGCCGAA
This sequence comes from Galendromus occidentalis, assembly GCF_000255335.2. Taxonomy (NCBI): domain Eukaryota; kingdom Metazoa; phylum Arthropoda; class Arachnida; order Mesostigmata; family Phytoseiidae; genus Galendromus; species Galendromus occidentalis. The sequence continues at coordinate 216,355 of NW_003805407.1, read as the reverse complement.
TCGACTACCACTCGCCTATTCAGAGGCGCTCATGGTACATGGCGACGATCTCTATCGTACGGAGATGGTTTTCGTTGACGCTGGTGCTCCTCTCCTTGTGCGTAATCAGCTCCTTCTCTTCCACGATCATCTGGCCGAGAAATGAGAAGATACGGTCACGGAAACGACAGAGTGACTCGTTTGATATTTGACAGCTGAAAGTGCCGGCTTGTGATCCCCCAGTAATGACGGTGGAGCGACGACTTGGAGCAGGAGCGCCGGTTTTCTTCTTCGTAGCCCTTCTATTCTCTGTGTGTTTGAGATAAAAGCTAAGATAATCTCGCTAGTTGTGACGATTAGCGCCTCGAACACACAAATGTCTCTTCACTCAACCATTTCAACATCGACGCATCTGCTGAAGACCACACGCAGCGTGAGTCACCAACGCGTATCGGAGACTGATGAACCTTTTTTAGACGGGGATCTCAGAGGATTTTGGACCTCGACGGAGACGTCAACTCTATTCCAATTTCGCGAAGATTCACGGAAATTCTTCCGTACTAAGGGAATATGGACTTTTTTTCCTGCGTCCTCCCGCAAAAAGAACAGATGCTGTGATCGCTGCCGCTGGCGTCAGGAATGTCGTCGTTCGGCGTGTGGAAGTCTAAACTTGTCTCTACGGAGCTTTGCATGTCTCTCATTGGGTTTAATTAACATTCCTCTGAGCGAGCATGCTTTCTCGTTGTTTGCCTGGACTCGCTCCTTTCGAGTTACACGGAGAGGATGTCTGCGAGGATAAGAGCACAGGCAAAGACGTGGGCTCCCCAAGCTGCGAGGGAGCTCCTGTAAACCTTGTTGCTTCCGCAGTCAGAGCTCGGTCTTTCAGGTGAGTGAGAAGCGATTACAAACTGGTACATCCGGAGGGTCTCAACAAGTACTGATATCCGCAATTTCGACAACTCTCACACTTTCCTTGATTCGATGCATTCAGCGCGGGTCGCGACTTTACGAGATTCCATATCGACTGGTCAGCGGGGGAAGGAAACCAATCCAGGAACGAATGTCATCCGATGCTATTTACATCGTCGAGAGTTGGTATCCGAGAGTCTGTACGCTTTTTATACTACTCCCCGACTCAGCCTGCCCGGCTGTTTTGCTAGGGCGGTAGACGAGTTTTCAGCCAGGAAAAACTTGTTGATCGCATCCGATAACGACCGAGGGGTGAGAGCGAAAACTCTGCGAATGAAAGACTCTGGGAATGAAAACCCCGGCTTCGAATGACGTCGAGAGATAGAAACGACATCGATAAGACGAGAAACATCTTGCATTCGGAATCCGTCGCCGCCAGATGGGGAAGCAGGCGGACCGGAGGATTCATCGACCAGCTCGCTGGCTGACTGGATTCATGGCACCCCACTATCGAGACCCAGCCCAAAACACGGGGAGAGACTTCAAAATAAAAAAGAACTACAGATAGCGCGGTATATGAGCGACGGAACGGATGCTCGGCTCCGTGGGCTCGGTCCTCTCGGACTCTCCCCCGCTTATTCCTGCGCCAGCGTCATTTCCCCATGCCGTCCAAGTTGCGTTTCCTTAGTGCGCTGGAGGCGACGAGACCGAATCATAAAGCGGAACGTAAATTCTATTCCATTCACTCGCCAGCTCCTCTGCTCGCTCCCTGCGAAGTGCGGATTCCCCAAATGGCGAGGAGCGGGGGAACTCCCTCCATAACATTGCGATGATCGAGCCAAAATCCAATTCTGAGCGAAGCGAAGATGTGGTAGCGCAGGTGTTCGGTGTGGACATCTCCACATCGGGCGCATTCCTCCCGGGAACTCCCCGAGTTGTTTCGACCTTCCAGCCATTTTCTGAGGGTGAGATTCCAGTTTTTTCCCGGGCTAGCCTCCCTCGTGCCCAGATTCGTATATTGTTTCGCATGTCGAGCTTCTAAGAAGATATGTCGAACGATTTCCGCCAGTTCCGTTCGCATTGTTGAGAATCGGACTTCCTCGTGGAGTCTACGTCCCCCTCGCCCTGAGATTCGGCTGTGAAACTCGACTGAGCCGGTTCGGCTGGGCTTCCGCATCCTCCGGCCGCGGCCCGAAGATATGAACGTGCGTTCACCCCCGAGCGTCGGGGTCGGAAAAGCATTGGCGAGATCTATCACAACGTGACTTGGCTTCGCAACGAGGATATTAGCCTTCTCTGATTCTGCCATCAACACCATTTCACCCAGCAATGTAAAATGACCCTGCTGATGTTTTCTCGCCCGTCCATCCCGACCCTTCTTTCCATTCCTTCAGTTGTCATCGACATCCGACGAGTTCGGTGGGACGGGAAACCGAGCGAAGTTTCTCCATCCGAGAGACTTGGGGTCGACCGACTATCCCGCACAAGGTAGACTCGCGCTTGGTGAACTCAGTCTTGAACATGAGATATTTGAGGGCCGGCGCCGGGTGCTAGAATTTTAAGGGAGCGAGGATGAGCCAATGCGAAATCATCCCGGTTTCCATTCAATTCGTCGGACGGGTTTGTAATGAGATCGATTCAAAATCTTCAAATCGAGAAAATGGAATCCCAAATCGATGGAGACCCGAAAAATCCCCACTACTCACAGCACAACCTCGTTATGATGGTCTCGTGTATAATGGACACTCGGTTGCAAGGGTGCGATCGCTCAGTCCAGACAAGCTCAAGGGATCTTCAATGTGAAGAGTGTGTGTTTGTGTGCGTCGGCTGTAGCGGACTCAATAACGTACTTCCGGATATGACAAACTTATCCCCAGGCCCAGGCCTTTCTCCAATCCACTCCACTATGCTCCACTTATGCTACACTACGACTAATGCTCACTCATGCTCATCAAATCGGACTTCTAACGGACCTGTTCTTGTGAGAGCTCTTGCGGAACTTCGGGAGCGACGGCGTATTGGAAGACTCCGGGGTTCCTTGTCCTCACGTGTGTCATGAGAAAGGCCGCAGCGGCATCTCCGATGATTTCCACCCTCAATTCCGACTTGGACGCTTCTTCGGATGTAGCGGACCTCGGATACAACCGACCGTTTCGGCCGTTCCCTTAGGGTCTCTTATGACGAGATTCTACCGTAAATCGCTTTAACGGAGCCTGAAGTATTCAAGGTATCGCCCAACATTGAGACGTTCGCACAGTCAACATAATGAAACCCAAGAACGCGTGGTAGCCAGCCTGCCGTTCACGCGGCGAAACGATCATAGAAAGTCGACCCGACTATACTGACCGCTACATTTCGCTACGCTGAAATCTGCGCGCGTCAGAGCAACCTTGTCTGAGGCCGGACGCTGCGGTGCGCGCGGCCAGAGCGAATATGTAGAATGCGACTGCGACAGCGCATCGTCCTCCCTGTGTAGACTCGTCACTGATGATTGATTGACTGATGAGTGTTCACAGACGCAGCGCTCGATGCGGGACTCAGTGCGAGCGCTCCAGATAGAAACTCGTCGTGGAATCGATTCGCAACCACTGAAAACTTCGAGCTCGAGGCTCAAGGACAGACGACGCCTTCCGCGACGGAAGTTGGGAATCGGAACTTGGAGACCGAACTATGGGCATTGCGCCTTCCTCCGGCGTTCCACGCTCGTTGAGAACCCAGCCGAACGCTCCTCGACGGACAGTGTTTCACCAAATTTTTCAAATTCACCAAGCCATTACTATAATCTGTCCGGGATTGGCCTACCTCAATTGAACACCCTCAGATACAAGATTCTTCACCTATGACAATTGATGATAAATTGCGATTGTGCGATATCACCGCCCGAGACGGTTCTCTCCCCATGTATACCCATTTCACTCATGTGCTCCGGCGATTTAGAACGAACAGAATCGTCAGCAAGGCATCCGCCAGTAGTGAAGCCGATCCAAGCCGGTGGCAGACTGAGACTCTGCGGGATTGGGCAGAAGCTCACCGAACCCAAGTAGCGTCTTATACCAACTTGACGAGTGCTCGAGACCATGGACGGTCACGGAACGGTACTGAGTGAAGAACTGTACCGCCGCCCCATTTAGTGGATGTGACTCGCCAATGCGACTTAAGGATGGTTCCTGCATATGCTCGCGGGGACGCTGAAACCCACCGCGGCTTCGACCCAGGGTGATATGGGGAAGGCCGTGAAATCGGAGAAACTGATCGGACAGCTGAATGGGAAATGATGAGCAGAACTTCCCTCGAAATGCCTTCGATTCGGATCGATTTCCGCTCCCGGGAAGCAATAAAAATTGTTTTTCCGGAGATCTGGCGGCCATTGAATGGAGTGCGGCGTTGAAGATGTTCAGAGATGTCATCTCGACCGATCAAAAACGGGGAGTTCTCATTCCCGTATCAGGGAGCTTCAGCGGTCGATTCGAAGAACAGGGCTATCAGCTTTCAGCATGGATTGTTCGATTCGAAACGGTCGGCTTGATGTCGATCATGTGGTTTTGAGTTCTGAATCTACGAGAGAGCGGTCGGGGCCGACTTTCGAATGTTGGCGCGTCTCTCACACAGCTGTTTCCGACGTCTACGTGAGAGCTCTCTCCTGGCGTTGTTTTGTAGAGTTGGGAGAGTGAACTTTGGATCATTACTCGGCATTCTTGTTGTTTTCTGGTTAACACAGACCTTTCCGCGGTGAGTGACAGGAATTCGCCAATAGCGTGAGGCTCCTGGGGCAACTGAGACTCCCGGGGGTTGACCTCAGAAATCCGTATGCTAGGGTCGGGAACTCCGAAGCCCGCGTGTTTAAATGTCCCGATTAAACATCTAAAAATACCTGCTCTGAGGGTAACCTCGTCCTCTGGCTGCGCAGAGCGCTCAAAAACAGCGGGGGAACTCAATCAGAGACCATGAGAAATTCGGAAAACCCTAAGACGAGCTTCGGAATTCCAGGCATTCATTACGAAGTTTCTTTTCCCAATAAACTGTCTGACGGGACAACCGGTTCCGGAGACATGTTGATCGAGATGACGTATTTCGCGCTTGAGCTCAAATATCGCAGTTTTCATTTTTTGTTGAGAGGGTTACGGCACTGGCTCTCCGTGAGCTTCGAGTTGGGCAGGGCTGGTCATGGATGATGAGGGATCGATGCGGAGAGTTGAGCTAGGATCGACCCACCGCTCTAATTCAGTCAGATCGACCCTCGATCGGATGTCGGGAGAGCAACACGACCCGAATTCGGTAACTCGACCAATCAGTGATGAGATGTGATCCAGGACACGAGCATGAACACTTTCAGTCTGAATAACCAAGCGGGATTGTAAATGAAAATTGAACCAAAAATGCACGGAGTGTAGGTTCCAATCCAAGTGCGATCCACTTGGATCCTTTCTCGGGGAGAGCACCGAAGAGAGCTCAGTGCTTCCCGATGCTCTTGAGCGCTCCCCGAGTCGGTAGGGGGGGATTTTCTGCCCATGGAACATTTGAGAAGCTCCAGCATCATCCCCTCTATTTTTGTTATTGCAGTGCACTAAAGAACCTCGAAAAGACGAACAAAATGTTGAATACGGGAAAACTCGCCGGTCGGACAATTTTCATCACGGGGGCATCCAGGGGCATCGGGAAAGAGATCGCTCTGAAATGTGCCAAGGTAATCAATCACTATCACCATCGGCGATGTTCGACTCTTGAGATTCCGAGAGCTCCGATTCAAAATTTATATCATCAACTATTTCGTACCATAGGATGGAGCGAACATCGTCGTAGCCGCCAAGACGGCCACCGCAAATCCGAAACTTCCCGGAACGATATACACTGCCGCGGAAGAGATCGAGAAAGTAAGTGTCGGCTCATGGAAGAACGATCCTTCGCTCAACCGAGAGAAGTTCTGCAGGGCGGATGATCATCTGACTCATTCTTGGGGTATCTGACTCGAATCACGGGCATGATTAGAGACTTCCGAATTTTTCGCAGGCAGGTGGTAAGGCGCTGGCTGTGGTAATGGATGTCCGAGACGAAGCGAATGTGAAAGCATGCGTGGAGCAAGCTGCTGATAAGTTTGGAGGAATCGACGCTCTCATCAACAACGCGTCCGCCATAAATCTGACTGCCACTGAGGACACGGAGATCAAAAGGTGCCTTCTATGATCGTGGTGGGCGACGGTAATGAGGATCCTCACCCGAAACACTCCCCATGGCTCCCTGAAGGGACGGTTGGGGGAAATACTTAGTAATCCCCTTCCAGATACGATCTCATGCATCAAGTGAATGTCCGCGGCACCTTCATCGCATCGAAGTTGTGTATACCCTTTTTGAAGCAGTCCAAGGTCGGAGGGAAAATCATTAACAACTCCCCACCGCTCAGCATGAACCCCCGATGGTTCGCCCCACATGTCGCGTATACTATGACGAAGTTCGGTATGTCGATGTGTGCGCTCGGCATGGCTGAAGAGGTGAGACTCGGGAATCCGATTCGAGATAACCACAGACGAAGAAATAGAAATGCTCAAGGGGAGATCTGTCTCTCTCGCGGGACTCAATTTCTGAATTTTAAAGCTCAAAAAAGACAACATTGCCGTGAATACTCTGTGGCCGAAGACATCAATCTACACAGCAGCCACTGCCATGCTTGCTGGGGATGATAAGGTAGCGCAAGCGAACTCGAGGAAACCTTCTATCATGGCCGACGCTGCGTACGCCATACTTTCGAAGCCTAACACCTTCACCGGAAATTTCTGCATCGACGAGGAGGTTCTCCGGGGCGAAGGTAATTCCAGCTCTTCTTTTTCTTTGTCTTGAAGCTTGGGTATGGTTAAAGAGCGAGAATCAAGAGCGGAATGGCCTCATTCCCAGGAATCACGGATTTCGACCAATACGCTTGCGTTCCCGGCAACGAGATCATGCTGGACTTCTTCTTACCGGACAAGTACTACGAAGGACAGAACAACGTTTTGGACACGTCGGGAGCCACGGGTGCCCCGAGCCTCGAGCGACTCTTCGATAAAATCAAGGGACTACTCAATGAGGAATTGGTGTCCAAGACGAAGGGTGTTTTCGTTTTCCAAATCAAAGAAGGAGGGGAATTCTTCATCGACATGAAAAATGGCGCGGGAGCCACAGGGAAAGGAGCACCCGCTGAGAAAGCAGATGTCACCTTCGTGGCGAACGAAGATGCGATGCTCTCTATGTTCACTGGGAAGCTCAAACCCACCGCGGCGTTTATGACGGGCAAATTGAAAATCAAAGGTGATATGGGGAAAGCCATGAAGCTCGAGAAACTGATGTCTCAGATGAAGGGCAAGATGTGAAGAACCCACTTTCCAGAAGCTCAAAGAGCCCCGACGTGCTACAAATGACTCTGCAATAGTTAAATTCATATAAATAAAACTGCGATATTTTTCAAGAGCTCGGATCATCCCTCCAGAATTCACGGCATGCACGGGGCATGGGACCACCCTTCCCCTGTCCTACGAGGTCCACGAGCGGGTCGAACACTAGGGGATCGAACACTACGAGCAGGTCGAACACTAGTCTCGGGCCACTCCCGGTGATCTATGCCGAGAAAGCGCTAGTTTTCGTTCCCAGCGAGACGATCCGTCCGACTCGTCCCTGGTTCTGAGCCCCCCTTCTGAATGATAGCTCGAGCTCGAGGTCGGATGAGCATTCTAGTTTTTAACCTTGCTCGCTCATCGTTGCCAATTACGAACGAAAAGCTATCCCAAGACGTGGACTCCATGGGCAGTGAAGAGTGGTCCAGGTCCGTCGATCCATCCGGTCATGGGGTGGACTCAGGTAGATCTTCGGCCCACGGAGGGTTCAGGGAGATGACCCGCTCCTCATCCCTGCGCTATGGAGGGAAGAGAGGCGAGGGGCGTTCACTATCCTTTTGAGCTTTTTTTGCAACCATCCCCAACATACGTCAAGTCACTTCCGGTGCGAATACCTATCTAGAATTATACATTAACGGATGACCTCATGAGCTTCGTGGAATGTGCCTCAATCATGGCATCCGAATGATCCATCAGACAAGGAATAGGGCAGGTCTGTATCCACCCGATATTGAGATAGGGACACGCTTGAGGAACTACGCTCTATAACTCCTTCTAACGTACGGAGGGGGAGCTCAGGGTAGTGAAAAGTCATTTTCGTACGTCAGGATCTGACGAAGCCACGGTTCGTCTTTATTCTTCCAGATCCGAAGACTTCCGTTCACGTGGGGGAAACCGGCTAGGTGATCAGAACTAAATAAATTACATAATTGATAACATCCTCTAAGAAATCATATCCGAATGAATGGTCATGGTAAGAGCCGTGACAATAAAAATACCATACAATAGCCACAATGCGATAGCGTGCGTTGTGCTCGATCGAAATTTGTTGCAGCTCAAGAATATCACCGATAAGATTAAACTACAGTTTAAGGCAGCGTAAAGCACGAACAGAATACTGGGAAATTGCACAGTAAGCGTCGTCTCGTGAGTCTGTACCAATTTCGCGCTGAAAGAAAGTCCGAATCCTATGATCAGGTTCAACATAGGCCCAGCGAAAGCAGCGGCGATCGCCATCGAGGGGTAGCCCTGCTTGGCGACCGTCGAGTCCGTGATCATGTCGCCCATGCTGCTACCCCAAGCGAGAACGGTGAGACCCAATACGCTATCGTCGATGTTTTGACTCAGACCGAGTGCCTTCAGAACCGTCATAAGCTCTCTGCAGGCCGCGTAAATAAAACAAACAGCTGTTGCGAAGGCCAACAGAGCGAAACCGAAATGGTATCTAGGCGCTTTTCTTTGCTCTGACGAAATGACCACCAGGGAAGCCAGCAACAGCCCCAGCGGGAAAATGAACACGAAAAGAGGGACGCCGTCGTACACGTCAACGTCCTTGAACACGATCAAGGCCATCGCCATCGGGGCCGTTATGCAATGTATGACGTTGAGCGCTCGACACCAGTTATCCTTTTCGTGTTCGTAGTCCACGACGGGAACTGTGAGAGCAAGGCAGACTTGAATCGGCAGAGCCACCGTACGCCACGTGATGCTGAAGAGGCTCTCGGATTTGAGATCTTGGTAGCTGATCGGCGCAATGTGGATCCAGAGCTCTTTCCATGGGGACATGTCCTCGACTTCGCCGATCAGCACGTCTGATTCAGAGCTGCTGCTGCTGTCTGACACGCTCGCGAGTCGATCCAGGTGATCCTTCATGTAACCAATCGATGGGTGACTGGTGGAAACCGAGCGCGATCTCTGCAGGAATTCCCGCGAGATCATACTGTTCGGGGTCTGAACAAACGAAACGGAACCGCTTCGGGGGTGACTGGTCGCTGGCGGGGAATGGTTCAGTTGAGCTTGCTGTTGGAGCAGAATTTTTATCGCGTTCTGATGATGAACGTTCAGGCCCGACGGACGACGGAGTTTCACCTCTGGTCCGAGAAGTCTATCAGATTCGCAAAACCCACCGCCCTCAAGGGCTGACTGGGCTAGAGGCGGCGAATAATGACCTCCGTAGTGGGTCGATTCATTTGGAACTGAGACCAGTTCTCGAATCAAAACCAGCGCTATATAAAGGGCGTAGATTGCGACGAAAAGCGCTGCGTGGTATACCGTCACCCGTTCCAGCTTGAAGAGGGCGAAAGCCAGAGCTGCCGCTGCCAAGTAGAAGACGACATCTCTGATGAAGGAAAACTTGTCGACGGTGAAGTCGCTCGAGAAGAAAATGTAGCCTCCGACCACGGCTGTCACGAACGTACCGGCACCGAATAATTCCGAGATCACGAGAGCCGACCTCTCTTGGTTGATTGCCGTGAACGCGGCGATTATATCAGGGGCGCCGTTACCGATTGCGAGGAACGTCACGCCGGCGACGGCTTGCGACAGGCCGAGTTTCTTAGAAATTGCCACAAGGGAGGGACAGAGGAAGTCGTTTGCGGTGATTGCCAGTACAGCGAACAGGTACAAACTCACACACAAGAGAGCGGCCAATGGTAAATATGGTCGATACGGCAAGCAGTAGATCAGGGTGATGTATGGAATGAAGCCCTCTCCTCGGTGGCAGTCTTCGCACTCCCTCACGAACTCACATTGATCTTCGGAGTGTTTGCTGAACTCGTGAACCAGAGCGCACCCGGTGAAGTTGGCCATAGTTGATCGGCCGTTCTGTTTTGGTTCGCGCACGAATCGAACGCGGACATTCGCGCACGCGAGCTCTGCGCGTCACCACGGAACGTGCAGGCGTGAATCGGTCGCTCGCCGACAATTCGGTCTCGCGCTCGTCCTCTTCCCGTTTCCATTCTCTTGCTGCTTCTGGTCACTGAGCGAGTAAGATTTTCAAAGATTCCATTGTCATTATCTTCGGAAGTGTCGTTTTCCATCCGTGCCATTGGAGAAGCAGGCGATGCGGCGGACAGTTGTTTTTATCTTTCACTTGGGTCTCATTGTACGAGCGACAGGCATGGCGCTGATCAGGCAATCCCGACAAGAATATCCCGAATTCGAAAACAGGCTCTCGCTCCCTAGATCTGCTCCCCGTATGACCGATGATTTCTTCGATCTCTGTCGTCTGAAGCTTCCCTGATGGCTGGGAGAAAAGAATAGAATCATCGACACGTATGAGTTTGATATTCAGATGGAGTCCTCTCCACGAATGCATATGCGGATAGGTCGGTTCCTACGACGGCTGCTGGTCGTTAGTCGTGACAAACTGAATGGTACCATTCGTGAAGTCAATGTCGTGGGCTTCACGAGATGTCTACCAGATCGGAACGAGGACAGATCTCGTATCCTGTGAAGAGTCTCTCATAATTTGGTTTCCTCCCGAAAAATTGCACCATGTCTAGGAATCGCTCTGCGACCGGAGCGTTGGCTGGCGGACAGAGCTGCTTCGTTTTCGTCCAGCTTTTCTTTCTCGCCGAGCGGGCACTTCCGCTCCGAGGAATACTTCTACCTCTAATCGAACGGAAATTCAAGCTCATCATTTCCGCGTGAAGATAGAAATAATTGCCGTTCAAAAAATAATAGACGGCTGAGATTTTCCTGCGATAGAGAGCGGTTTTCGGGAAGTCCGCTCTTCTTCGGCTCGGAGATCTATTGTCACAAATGAGGAGCTCTATTTTCCCTCGAAACCTGGATTGGGATCATCGGGGGTCGTGGTTTATTGCGTCGAGGTAAAAGAAGCGACGCGCCTTGTGAACCGGATCGTTCGTACTCCGTTCCTCCCCGATCGAGCCAAAGAGTTTCACGAAAACATCGATTGTTCAGAGCTCGGATGTCGTTCCCAGTGCAACTCACAGATCTGTTCTCAAACGACTCAGTCCTGCCGGCGCCAAGGTGCAAGTATTGCGATTTCGAGAGCCTAGACAAACGGGTTGTTGCTCATCATGAGAGGATTATGCATCCGGCCGAAATGTCGGCAGCGTTCTTCTGCTTGTTTTGCCCTGCCAAGTTGAACTCGATCGTCGGAGTTCAGCTGCATACAAGTCGTAAACACGGAATAAACCACATCCCGTGCTTGAGTAGCGATTCGACATCAAACAAAGTCAATGAGCTCAAGAATGGATGGGTGATCGCCGAAGACAATAGCGGGGAACACCAGCAATTCAAAGCGCTGTTCTACGTGCAGGTATTCGGAGATTTGGGTAGCGCGTACTGCAGAGTTGCCGGCGAGGACGACACCGACAGAGATTACCAGGCATTCTTGCAAGAATCAGTCAAGCCACTCGACGAAGTCAAGCCGACGAGCATTGAAGTAGCCGCCAAGAAGAGGAGTCCAAAACGACAGCGTGATCTAAAGCCGAAACCAGACTCTAAGACCTATAATTGCGCGATCTGTGATTTCAGTTCCAAGTACGGTTCTTCATTACGCAGGCATTTGAAATCACATAAATCTTGAATTAAATCCTTATATGAATCTTGAATCATATCGGTCACTTTGTACTTCATCAGTGAAATCATCGATCTGGCGTGGTATGCAGGTCTCGCGACAAGCGAGCTCCGGCCGTCAAAAAGGAATTTCATCGACTCCACAAATTCCTCGATGTCCGTGATCCGTGATCTATCGAAGTCGTGGTTTCGCGAAGGGACTGATCAAACAATCCCTCAAAGATGTAGATCCATCCCCCGCCCCGAAGGAGAGATTCATTCAAAGACGTTTCTTGCGAACCATCTTCCCAAGTTTCACCCCAAATTCTAGTCCGTCTTGTTTATCCATGACTCTCGCTCACGACTCACGACCAGTGCTCCAGTATGACTTGGTCAGATCTGTGATAATTTCGTCGTCCTCCTTGGATGAAAGTTTCCAATGCGTGGTACCGGCTTGTCGGGGTGCGAATGTCGGGCGTCTGATCATCAATCACAGTCCTATCGAAAAATAGGCTCCTTGGCAGTCGATGTCAGAGAATCGAAATCATCCTCCCGATGGAGGGAATCAGCTTTTTCCAGTCTTTCTGGGGGACTATATCCCCGGCTCTCTCTATCAACCTAGTTTGAAATTTTCTCCCCGATATAGCCTCTCGACGCTGTTCATATTCTTCGGCGGACTCCTTCCGATCGTGCCTTTCATTCAGTCTTCATCCCATCGACTCGTTCGAACAGAAAGCTCATCTTGCTGTGTGTCGACCCATGGACAACCTCTTCGTCTTCAACGTGTTACCATCTGTAAAGCCACGTACGCCATTATGGACCGATGGACAGGTTTTAGCGCACATTGATGCCAGGGCAGCCTCCGACGATGAGCTATGAGTCGATGCCTCGGCCAGGGAACAGCAGGCTCACCTCTCATGGGGAGATCCGGTGGAGATCTCCTCGTTTCCCAAGGGGAGTTGCAGGGGTTCGGTCAGATCATCCCCTCATGTGGAGTTCACCCAAAACCTCTTCCGTGGGGTTATGGAGGTCAAGGAGGGAAGAAAATCGAATGCAGCCTATTAGCGCCTCGTTTCCTCTTCTGTATGACCCTTGTGCGGCCTACCCCGGGGTCTGTCCCTCGGAGGGTCAGAATTTGATGGAGTAATTCTATGATGAACTAGTCATGCTCTTCTCCGAATAACTTCCGACATCAATCTGTGTCCAATAGATCAAATAGTAGCGCATGCAAGAATGCGTGCGTTCTTCATCGGGGTCGACGCGATCGATTCAGATCAGTTTTCGTTGTCTGCAGGGCACGCATCGAGACCGGAGAGCCTGCGCGAATAACAACCGAAGCCGTCGTGAATTTCGGAAGAGACTGTGCAATCGAAATGTAGGTCAAAGTTCTGATTCACAGTCGAGCTCGTGGCAAACTGCCTGTGACGGCGCATCAGGAAATCGAGCAGCATCCACAGACACCATCGATACTCCCGCAACAGACTCCGATAATAATTATCCGTGACCACGCCCCCGAGGTCAGTTTCACGAGGAAGCGAGGGGAGTCGCTTAACTAAACGTGGCGACCGGGCCGATAAAACTTTAATATAAGTGGAAATTCCCACGGAGACGTCGAACTCCTTCCTCGTGTCACGATCGCACCATTGGAGACATGGAGAAGAAATTTCGATTCGAATCGGTCCTTGTGTCGCTCGACCGGCTTACCTAGAGCAGCTGGCCTGAGGGCGCTGCTTGGCCGATTTCTATTTAAAAGAGCTTAGCATAAGTCGCAATCTGCGTCTCTGCTAAAGTGTCGAAAAGGAGTTGATCAACATGAAGCACGCTGGAATATTGATGCTTCTCTTGTCGGTGGTCGTCTTTGCCGGTGCCGGTGAGTGTTCCAGAAGCTCTCGGATCATACCGATTCCAGATAGATCTCATTGGGAGTTTTTCGGAGCAAGAATCCGATACCGGGATGAATATGTTTAAATGGAAAACGTTGATTCGGTCAGCCCCGGACAGGTGTTGCCTGAAGGAAGAGAGCGGCGTTGGGAAAGCTGCCATCCCGATGTATTACTTCGACGCCGCGAGCGGTGAATGCAAAACATTCATGTTCGGCGGTCTGAAGATCATGGTCAACGACAACCGATTCGCATCAGCTGAGGAATGCATGGAGAATTGCGGAGGCAAGAAATGTTCCTAACTAGGATTTATCCGTGGGGATGACTAGACCGCCGAATTTTCGGACCGACGAAATCCCAGTGCTTCCTATGTAATGAGGGATGTGATGAATCGGGACCTCCTACGAGCTGAGCATTAAAAATAGAATACTCGGTTTTCCTAAATAGTTCTCTAACGCTCGAATTAAATATAATAATAATAATCTATTAAATCTAATTCTCCGTGTTCAAGCGATGAGACCTGTTCTGGGAAGAGTTTTCATGAAGTGTCCTACCTTGAATCCCCTCAATTGGATCCTGTATCCGCGATCATCCTGGGATGCGAAACTCGGTGCCATTCCCTTCCCGCTGCCCTCTGCGATTACTCGCGGCAGGCTGCATGAGCTCAGAGTGTGGAACAGGACGATTCCCAAGTCGCAATGCTACACCTACGACGGGGGAATCGGAAAAGGCTATGCTCCATTACTTGAAGCTCTTCTCTGTTTGGAAAATAAGATTTATCGATTCTGGAGCAGATCCTTCCCCTCATAGCTGCTCCGATCTCTCTATACGCGAATTCATGCGTAGGTTCCAGACTTCTAGCCTGGGAGGTCCCGCTCAGCATGCGCCGATGTCTTTCGGGGAACTCCAGAAGATACCGTGACCCATCATCTGATCGGTACAGAATTCAGTTGATCACGGCTCAGTCAGAGATAGTGTACCGGATGATGTTGTTCTACGTGTGTCGAGCTTTCTGCACATGCCCAATCATCGCACATCCCTTCCAATGCTCGAGTGTGCTGGAACAGACAGGTCGATTGGATGACTCCATACGATGCAACAGCCATACTTAAACTGCTTCTTAGAAAGCAAGATAGAGATCTGGTGGTCTTTTCCGAAGCGAGAAGTGCGGAACAAGCCCTATTTCACGAGGAATGACGTCATATGACATCAGACGAGTGTCTGGATGATACACGTAGAATGTAGCGGGTGCTGCAATGCAAATATCGATCCCTTGCAATGGTGTTAGATATCGGAGCGAGCTGGAAAGAGTTCAGTGATCCCCGAGAGGGTAATATCTCCGTCGGCACTCTTTGGACGGTGAGCTAGCCCAGGACTTAGAGTGAAGGAAGCCCTTGGAAATCCGGAGCCCCCATTGAACAGATTTACGTCGACGAGCTGCGGCAGCAATTGATAATCCGTACTCCTCTCCGCACGAAGCCACCGCCGCTTGGAACGCGACTCGCGGAGACGCTGGCGCTGTGTCGAGACCTCAGAAACCATCCCCGATAGCACCAAACCCCGACTAGGCCTTCCAAATTTCAGATTCGCGATACCGATCAATCAAGTTGGCGATTGGTGCTGTCAATCGCAGCAACGTGACTCCGGAGTCGTGAATGACTTCCTTTAACGATTTCGAGTTGGATCTGCCCAATATCGACAAGGGATCACTCGAGGGGGTTTTCCAAGCCGCGATTGAGGCCGTAACCTCTTCGTCGCGTCGCAATCAACGATCAATAGAGCCTGAACCTTCGGGGAAAATGCCATATTTTTCTAACTTTTCCGGAATCTTGGAGATATTTTGCCTATTAAACGTTTCCTCATGGCAACTTGCTCCCCGCTGCAAAGTCAAGTTCGAATTCCGGTGAAAAGAGGTTCCCGACGAGCTAGATTTGAGCTAGTCACCGGAACAGGCCCCTTTGCTCTTCTTGCCCGATTCGGTACCGAAAAGATGGGCGAGCAGCGAAGTTCGGGCACTGAAGAATTGGGAAAAGAGCAGGCATGGAGGCACTAAAAAATGCAGAAATAGGCACCCAGAGTCACGAATATATACCCTAAAATCAGATGCGAAACCCTCGAAATGAAGCACCCGAGGAGCAAAGTATTACATTCATCGGATATGTTAAACAGCTCACGGATCATTATATGACTCTCATATATGACTTATATGATACCTGTCCGTGACAGGTGTGATCAAATAACTCGGAAACGATATCTCTCAAACCCTCGGGCGACTCCGCATCTTCTCAGCGTTGTTTAGAGTCAGAGCGAGCAGGAATCGATGCCGAGAATTGGTACGGCGGGATGGGACGTTAAAGCTTTATTCCATGGGAGGGATGCTCGGCATTATCGACATTCGAAGAGCACCTGCGATCAGACAAAAAAGTTTCATAACGTGATTTCTCCGCGTCGACACTTACTAAGGGAGCGTATCGGAGAGAAGATATGTCTGACATATCGTAACCTTCCATCTTCGACAAATCTCCGTCGCCGCGGAGTAGCGACGAAGTCCTCGAACTCCGCATACGAAAAGTTCAACGTTGTACATAATTCTCCAACTCCTTCCTCGAAGTCACGGCTAGCTCTAACATTTTTCGACGGTTTCTAGTGCCTTTTCTCTCGTTTTCAGCACCTTCTCCGTCGATCTTCAGGGCTTCTTCATCTGCCCATCCTCGGTCTTCCCAGAGGCAGAAGTTCCAGGCCCTAAATTATCAATACCCGGAGAATTTCACCACCTAAGTTTTTTATTTCCCTTACTTACCTTGGCCGATCGATGACATGTTGGCGGCCTATGGCAGCAAAGTTTTGGGAGGGCGAATCACGGATCAAAGCGAAGCCGTAATGAATCGTACCGGCTCCGTTGCTGACGTAATGAATCGTAATGGCTCTCTTACGGCCTGAATATACCGTAGTATCTGTTCTGCCGTGATCACCAGCTATGAGGCATTCAATTATTCGGGGATCTCGTCTTCCATCCCAAGTCGAATGGACTGAGAGATTCACACAGGCGCGCCAGCGTCTTGGCCCGGGTGCGCGGTGATCCGGGAAGGAAGTGATCGGAATGATGACGCGCCTCGAATCCATACTGCACCATGACGGCTGTAGAAGCATCCTGTCCCTCATTCCCTTTCACCCAATGCGGGTGTCCGGTCACGAGAACGACGTTCCGGCTACTCACGAGTCCAATCAGTGAATCGAGGCAACCTGAAATGAGCAGGGGCTCACCACGAGTGGCCCGGATGGTCGAGCGGTTCGTTCACCTGCAGAATATCATGAGGCTCCCAATGAGCGCTGCCACAATCCGCATCTGCCGTCTCTTGCGCTCGCTCCTCCATAATCTTCTATAGTCCTGGAGTGAACGACACGCCCCACGAGAGCCATAGAATTCATATTGGACGCATCGATCGACATCAGCATTATCGAGCACGGAGGAACTGGACTCAGGGGCTCCATCGGATGCGGATGACGGAGTCTTCAATTCCGGAAACTTTGAATAATATATGGTATCTCCATGGGTCTCCCTAGATGGAATAGGATCGATCAACTTCCGCTAGAATATGATGCGCTCTGGTCGACTACCCTACGTCATTGACGATTTTGATGAGTTTCACGAAGAGGTTGCCATGCAGCCATCTCGCTCCCAGGAATGTAGATACGTCTTTGCAGGATTCTGTCAATTTAGGGACTCTGAGGGTCTGCCTGAGTCGCCACGATCTCCAAGCCGGCTTGCCTGAACTGTCTGTTCCGATTTCCGCCGAGGCCGTCAGGCGATGACTTCTCGACTCCCATAGATTCAACAAGAATGATGAATTTAATTGCCAATCCTTGATGGCGGGTCTAGACTAGGCTGGACTAGACCATGATTTGAATCCGAGACGATTCATTCACAATCACTCGACAACTCTTAGAATTTCATTCGGATGGGAGGAACATGACATCAAGTCGGAATGTCGTTGACAACGCTGGAATCTGATGGTTTGAGGAGCATCGCTGATGAGCGATGTTACGAGCAAGAGCTTGACTGCCGTCCTAGAAGCCTGGGCGTCGTCGCGAGGGATGGCGTTGCTCATTTCAGACGAAAATCTATATCGGAAGTCACCTTCTCGGCCATCATCGGTCTTGAAGCAAAATGGAGATTTTAGATGATGGAGTATCTCATAGATGATCGGATGAATTGGATGCGGGAGAGAAGGGGAGCTTCTGCGACCGACCCCGGCGAGTCTCTGCTCTCGATGCATTGCGGAGATCACACGTCATGGACCGCACTCTTCATGAACTTGGTACTAGCCTCGCTCGTATGCGCTCCGATGGGTTCTAAAAGAACGCTCCTCCATTCATAGAGTCTCCCGCACAGAGCACGACATTCGATCATGCCTGATCCTACAGGCGCCAGGATCAAGTTTGCGAGGACCGTCTCTGGATAATTGAGACATTCAAAATCGGATACTGTTTTGATTTTTTTTCGAAACGAGAACTCCCGAAATCTGCTATTTTCCGCCTTAGAAAACCTTCTTCGATCGCAGTTGTCGAGTGAGAGAGCGCTCGCCTCTCGAGCTTCCAAGGTTCTAGATGGAGTCTTGATCGGAGGGATGCCGCTTCGAATTCGCTCCCGTTTTAAATACTTTTTGAGAGGGACTCTGCTTTTGCGCGGGAAAATCGCCGCCCGAAAACATTCCGACACCAGCAGCCTCCATCTCATCGAAATGCGCCACCAATGAACCAGGACGCAGAAATCAAACCTTCGGACGGCTCAAGTTACGCGTAAACAAATAAGTTCCACCATCAGATCGACCCTCAATCTCTACGGATCTCATCACTCATTATAGTGGAAATTCTTGGGCCTCATAGTTGTGGGAATCGACGTGACTTCCGAATTTTCCGAGTCCACAATGATTAGCAACATAAAAAAGGTTGCCACCACCGTCATCGTGTAGAATCCCGCCTCCCGACACCTGTGTTTTGATTGTGACTTTGGAATGCACAAGAATTCTGAAAGCCACGACCATCGATAGCACTGGGTAGAATTTTTCCCTAGCGAATTTTTTCTAGAATTTCTGCGTTCGAGGGACCTCTGACAAGGGATTTCTTGTGGAGAGAACCCCCTGAGGCATGCTTCCGTGCGGTTTTCCCGTGAGTCAAACCATTACTGACTGAGAAGTGGATGGGTCCCCGGGATCATGGCAGACAACAGGTCTGAAAGGCGTCAGTTCGAGGAAAGGATGAGTAATCTACACCGGTCCAACCAAGCAAGCGCTCCTTGATTTTCCGCATATCGAGAAATCATGTACCACGAAGTGTTTCCAAAGAGTCGATGTCATCAAATCATGGCGCGCTTCCGGGAGATTCCCTCCGGGATTCTAGGAACGCCTCTGGGACCGAGAGGAGATAATTGTGGCAGCTCGTAATTCCTTCGCTGCGATCATTCCTCTCACTTATGATTTCCGTGACGAGATGCTCATCGTCGATCTTAGTTTGATGTCTGGACGGCGGGAAGCCGAATCGGGACCGCCGATCAGCGAGATAATAAACTTTCCGCTCGCAGTATATCTCATAATCGGATATCGAAATTCCGCTCATAGGAATTCCGAGAGGAGAGCGAAAGCCTCTGTGAATCGGTGGATCTGACTCTCCCTCGGTGGATGTTGTTTCGAATTCCCGCGGTCCGTCCTGGCGACTCGTCGACTTTTACTCACAATCCCAGGATAGCTCCTCCGCGAACAATGATTCATATCGAATCCTTGAAACGACCACGTGTGCCTTAACGGCAGAAACAATTCAAACGCGAATTTCCTCTCGCATATCTCGCAAACAATTCGGGCTCGATAGGTCCCTTGTCGACCGACCGACTGTTGCATCTTGCGGCTCACCGCTGTACACAGTGGTGAACTCGATGATTGTTCGCAAATCATGAACGAATACTATCGGATCACGCTGCGTTGACGGGGACGCCATCTGCTGAGATTTCTTACACGTCTCCGACAGATTGTGTCGTGGCGTCACATTTCTCGCGAGACGTTCCGCTCCCCAAGGAAGGATATTTTGCTTGCGCAAATCCTCTCGGGGGCGTGGTACGAGAATTCGAACAGCGGAGCATCTCACTCGCGCGTATCGGTGTTTGGCCATTGTGACAAGCAGTATCGTCCAGTTGAGTCATCCAGCAAAAAGAGAGAGTCCGCTTTCACTTATCGTGCCGGTTATAAAGAGCGCTTACTTTAACGGAGGTTGTATTGCACTTGGTCGCGTCAGTCGCCGCTCTGTGATCTCACCATGTCTTACAGCAGTAAGTCATAATTTTCGAATGTTTATTGGGTCCGCAATGATGCACTGCATATGTGAAGGTTTCCATTCTCGGACTTTGGAGAATTCGGAGAGTGAGATCGATGAAGCCCTCCAGTGAGACGACAAGTCTGACACCCATTGTCAACAAGTCTTCCAATTTTTGAGCGCTGAATTCTTCTGAAGAGCACTGTATTGGCATGTGTGTCGCTCTACAAAGGATGCGGATAATCCAGGATCCTTTTTGGATTGCTCATTAACTACCAGAGCACAATGGTATGAGCAGTAATGATATGACCGAGTCGATGTCTGCTGCTGTTGACAGCATGGAACCCAGAGCCTTATTTGAATGAACGAGGATTCCTCTGCCACGTTTCGTGGGAGACCGATTTCCGGAAGCGTATCCGTGCAGCCAATTTGAGGGTCGCCGACAAAATAACAACGACTCCAATCTAACTAGGGAGGAGCGGAGATTGTGACGTTTCATCCGTTTTGTATCTTAGAGAACATTCCGCCGTCGGCTAAGATTATTAATATTTGGTCGTACCCTTACAGACTACCGAGCTCTCTGCCAGTGGGTTCCCACGAATGGGTGCAACATCCCTCCCCAGGCCGTTCACGGCGGAGAGGACTCCAGCGGGGAAACTCTCTACATCGGCCGTGCCCGTCATTCCGGCGATATCGTGCCGGGAAAAGTTGTTCCCTCCCACAGTTGCTGCTATGTTGCGTGGGGCGGCCAGGAGAACAGTCATCGGGATTACGAGGTGGGCATGACTTCCTTATCGCCGAGCGGAGACACGCGTG
Source organism: Galendromus occidentalis (assembly GCF_000255335.2). Classification (NCBI taxonomy): domain Eukaryota; kingdom Metazoa; phylum Arthropoda; class Arachnida; order Mesostigmata; family Phytoseiidae; genus Galendromus; species Galendromus occidentalis. Next base: position 195,582 of record NW_003805407.1, on the reverse strand, counting down.
TTCACGAGAACCGCTGCTAAAGACCCGACAGTCAGAAACAATACAATCTAATCTCAAGGGTCGCGTTTGATCTTCGATTATCGTTGAGGTGTTATGAGGATTTATTGTTTTCGCATTCGCAGATCCTCGTCACTCACTCCGAATCGGAATTCGCGTGGGAGCACGCCAGCCAGGGACGTCTCCCTGCCGGTGCTCTCCAGGGAGGCGTGACCACCGACGGTGAGCCCTTGTACATCGGTCGTGTACACCACGAGGGATCATTGACTATCGGCAAGGTCCAGCCGAGCCACGGTGTCTGTTACATCCCCTATGGCGGCCAAGAGGTCCCCCACACGGACTATGAGGTCCTCGTATGCAAAGTCATCAGACTTTCGTTCTAGAGACTTCCTCAAGCTCGAAACTCCATCGGATCTTGGGCTGACGCATTCATAGAACTCACTAGGCTCAAGTTCTCGACGAGTCAAGAGATTTTGTAATAAATTGTGAGTGGGTGCCGACTTCAAGGTCATGTGGCTTTCCTCTCGATCAAGCGGATGGGCGCTATTATTATTATCGGAAAATCGAGCCGAGACTCTCCAGATTCATGTCTCCATGGAATTATCCGGAAACCCCAATGATTCTGCATCTGGCGACGATGAAGGCTATCTAGGCAAGAAAACTGAAGTCTTGAAAAGCGTGATTCACGAATCCTGCGATTTGAGGGCACTCATGAGGGGGATCCATAATCCTGATTTCGCCATCTCTGGTCGGATTTTCCATGCGCCGTTCGTGAACCACAATCCGGTACACCGCCTTGAGACTGTACGTCGAATCGTGACACATCATGACGTAGCATCATACAGTCCCAGCTATTCCGACACAATGGCAGAGTCCTCTCTCGGAGCAGACGTCATTATAAGCCGGATATCAGCCCGGCAGTCTTCCCTTAAGAGAGCTCACCTCACGAATATTTTCCTCGATTGGGGAACAAGTTTTCAGATGATTCGGGTTTGCGAGTATAATGATGCTGAAGGATCCGAACGGCCAAGGGGAGCTTCAGAACGAGAATCGTCCGCGCCCAACTTGTCTACGACGCCTAGGGCGGCGGAGAACAGGCGGTAAAATCGATAGTCGCGACACAAACGCGGCGCTCCTTGGCAGGGACGCGCGGGCTAGCCGCTCCCGTCTCTTGGAGCTCTCCAAGCTCTGTGCATGTTTGATATGGGCGATTCGGCTCATCCGGCGACCTGAGAGCAGTGGCGGATTTAGCTCTCGTGGCGCCCGAGGGCAAAATGACAAAGATGCGCCTCTGACTCTGTCTCCGACGGTACCCAGTCCCTCAAGTGAAAAAACGGATGCAGATTCGATGAATTTCTCGACTTGTACTTAAATCACTTCCCTTCTCGTTACGATCACAATGTCTCGATTAATTATAATTTAAAGTCTGACGCGTCTTGCTCTGACAGGTGCGAAATTTTTGATAATGGATTCGAAGTCCGTCTCCTCCGTTGACTCTTTCTCGATGCTCAGAAGAGCCGAATCCAAAAGTCGCTCTTGATTCATCGAAGCTCTAAGGTGCGTCCCGATCAACTTGAGTTTACTGAATGATGTCTCGCAACTCGCCATGGAGACCGCCACCGTCAGAAGAATCTGGATGGACACACTCAAATTAGGGAACACACTGGCGTTACCGTATTGAGCAATGAACTCGAGGACTTCTTCGGGTTTCTTCGGACACACCTCGCTTCCAGTGCCAAGCAACATTCTGCAGTCCATAATCTCCCGGAAGAGCTCACCGCCATCGCACTCTCGAGGAGGAGAGGAAACTTTCGAATATGCAGGGGCGCCGATTCCAAGTCCCACGCTCACGGGGAGCCAGGCTCGAGCCAAATCGGGCGCCAAAATCTTGAGCGAAACGCGTAGATATACATTACAAATCGTAGAGCATGAAACCTCGATTCTGCGCCCCCTGCCAGAGGCTCGGCCCTCGCGCCCGGGGGCAATAGCCCCTCTGCCCCCCCCCCTAGATCCGCCACTGCCTGAGAGATACCAACACTGCTGACCCTATTCGATCTTCGGAAGATCCTCTAAGGAGTCGACGAAGCTGGTTTGAAACACAGACCCGTCTCTTTCAACGTACCGAATTGAAGGTAATGAACTATGCGTGGTGTCATCCCTCGGGTTGACTATCGGGTCTCCCTGTGTATCCATCCGCGTGCCAAAATTCGCGCTTGCATCCGAGGATGGTACTTCAAGGTCGTCCCCCGCAGCTCCCCGCCCTGCCGGGGGAGCGGATCACATAAGACTTGCGTAGTCAATTATAGGCGCTCGGAAATCTCGGACTCCCAAGATTACCACATCGAATCGGCCAGGCGACGCTGCACGGGGCGTGTGTGAATTACCATCCTGGATCTTCTGCTAAGAGCCCCATTCGCTCGAGGGCCCTTGCTCTGAGTAGCGCGTGACTGTCGCCGCGACGCGACGAAGAGATTCCAACCATAGAACGCATGGCAATCAGTTCCAACAGACTCCGTTCCGTGCTACTCAGCGATTCGGACGAGCGTGTGATTATCTGATGACGTAATTTGCCACAAATGATTCTCAGAAACATTCGATCCGTTGACCGGCAGCTGCGCCTCTCCGAATTTGCCCATGGGAGGAGGAACGCTTCCGGCTTTGGTTGAAGTTTTGTGATATTCCTTGTGGGAGAATATTCCCCGAAAACATTTCGCACCTTTCTATGCTATGGCCGGGATTTTCCTCGGTGCGGTCCGGACTGTCGAGGATGTGGTCTATCGACTTTCGCCAGACTATCTGCCGCCCTTCGATTTCATCGCCAATACGTTTCAAATCCTAACTGGCCCTCAATTCGTCGTGATCGCTGACTTGGCGATCAGAATCGCCATCTTCCTCTTGATCGGCACACCCCGTCAGTTCCAGCTGAGTCCCTCGGCCTATGAAACGACGAATCTGCTCAGCACGTATGACTACATCGTAGGTGAGCAGCGAAATCTCTCATCTCGGAAATTCAGGCCCAAATCCTCTCAGACCCGAATGACCGATTCTTGTCTTGTTCCGCGTAACTTGATGCACTTTCTCTCGCACGAACAGTCGGAGGAGGCACCACCGGTGCCATGGTGGCAAACCGCCTCGTCTCGAACACCAACGGGACGGTGCTGCTCATCGAGGCCGGAGAAGCGAACAACTATCTAAATATATTCCCCTACATAAATTCTCTGAACATCAACGATGATCATTTCGGCATGAATTGGCACTTGCGCACCACCCCGCAACCAAACAGCCATGAGTACACCGATGCGAACATGGAGAGGGTGAGTCTTTCATTTCCTTTCGGATCGGATGTCCAACATTCCTTGTCGCTCTGGCAATCGATCGAATTCCTCCTTTGCAGACTTCTTACGAAGGTGGGGGTAAAGGTCTCGGAGGAACCTCGATGATAAACTGGCAGATTTACTCGCGAGGGTTTGACACGGACTACGATCTCTACGAAAGCAAGTACGGGGCGACAGGCTGGAATTACGAATCGATGCTTGCCGCGATGAAACGGAGCGCATACCAGAACGGCTACGATGGTTTCGAACCTGACGGTAAGTTCGGGATCCTTATTGGCTGACTCCAATCGCAAAGGGATAATCATTCTCGAGTGAATCGGCGCGACCTCGAAAACGTTGATTGCAGCCAGCCTCCATTCGCTCGAGAAGGATCCGAATGCCGAACAGATATCGGTGAGCATCGCTTCCCAGGACGAAATAGAAGGGATCGTCGACAGCTTCCTCGAAGCCGGAGCTCAAGTCACTAACTCCAAGGCAAGTGATTGGGTGTGGGAGAAATTTCCCGAAACAAATGGCATATCGAAATCGAACTATAGAATTCGTTGTGCTGACTGAGTCCGTTGATCATTCGCGACCCTCGCGTCTCTGTCGCGTCTGAGCTGAGACGTTGTCTCGTCACAGGTTCTCGAGGATCACAACAGCAATCAGGAAGGTTTCGCGAGAATGCAGTTCGCGGTACAAGAGAACGGTTACGTTGGTCACGCCGGACGACGCTTCATCTATCCGATAAGGAACAATGAGAATGACCCCAGGAACGAGAGGCTGCACATAATCTTGAGAGCGGAAGCGCAGAAGGTTCTCTATTTCTCACTTCGCTTATCTGCTCGCCGATATTCCGCCTGATGCTTGCTTCGGACTCGGAGGCGCGAGAGACGCATCCTATGGGGAACACCAGCCAGATGCTGTCCCATGACTGTATTTCCCATTTTCTTGATTCAAGATTGGATTCTCCGGCTCGAGAGGGGATATTCGGGCTTCGAGCGTCACAGTCGAACAGGATTCAGAGCTGAGAACTTTCATGGCGAGCAAAGAAATAATCGTGACGGCTGGGTTTTACGGAACTCCAACAGTGCTGCTGAAGTCAGGAGTTGGTCCGAAGAGCGAACTGGAGGTCATGGGGGTGAGCAATCAGGCTCTTATGTCCAACTATCGAATCTGTATAAGATATGATAAACATGATAGATGTTCTTCCTTGAAAAAGAATTAATCTTAGGATGGACCTTCCCTTTCCAGGTCGATGAGGTCCTGGCAGTCGAAGGTGTCGGAAAGAACCTCCACAATCATCAGGCTTCGATGCCGTTCCCTGTGACTTTCACGCAGGGGAAGAACTTCAGTGATTTATCCATCAAGCAGGTCGTCGGAGCATTCGTCGAGGGGAAAGGTCGTTGGAGGTCCGACAACTCCGTCACGGCGATCGGTTTCGATACCGTGAGGTATGAGACCTAAGGGAGCCTGAAGGGAATGGCTGCATACGGTCAATATACCGGCAGATGGCAGTGGTCCCACTGACAGGTGTTGCACTTTGAGTGCGAACTGTGAACTTGACGTGGACGAAGAACGCCCGTATCATTGTCAGCCTCCTCCTTCTGGAGATCTCCCGTCCCAGGTTATCCATAGGATTTCTCACGACGCTTCCGCGAGAGCTTCCCGCAGGGTTTCCGTGAGGCGCACCGTGAGGCTCTCATGAGCGACTCCCAAGCTGAAGATTCGATTCCGGTTCAATCTCGAATCCGCTGATTTGCAGGAGCGATGTCGTCGAATCTTCAGAAGATCGTCCAAACATCGAATACATCCTGTATTATCAATCCGCAGCTTCCGATAGCGCCAGACGTGTATTACTGAACGGCAACGGACTTCGAGAGGAAGTGAGTCTCATTGTTGATACTCGCGCCCGCTGGCGAAATTTTGATGAGTTCGATGCTCTTGACTCTTGACGTGGATCGGAGCGATGTTTCGGAATGTCGCCCCCGAGAATTCCATCTCTGACGATTCATGGACAGATCTGGGAGGATTATTACCTCAACACCTACGGCGGCACCAGATTCTTTCCGAATCCTTCCGTATTCGCCTCCGCGACTCTGCTCCACCCCGAGACTCGGGGGACTGTGACTATACGCTCCGGTGAGACGCGCATCAATTACGCCTACTTATCGTATCCGTCCGAGCTCGAAGCAATCGCGCTGGCGAATGTAAAGCTCGTCCGTATCCTCTATACTGTGAGTTCAAGTATCACGTTTGCTCTAACCCGTTCGGGCCGCATAAACCGCTCCCAACGAAACCGCGATGTCCACGTATTTCGAAATGCTTGATCGGGACGGAAACCAAGAATCCATCTTCTACTCTAGGCTTACGCAAAGGATGGAGGTCTTTTGCCGAACAAGGCGCTCGTCGGCTGCCAAGAGGAATTCGACGCGTGGGTGGGCGACGCGGATCCGAACGACATTTACCAGAAGTATCAGGACTGTATTTCACAAACGGGAGCGAACGTGGATTCCTGCTTGGAAAACAGCGTGACAAATGAGGAACTGGCCTACCAAAAGTGCTACATCCAGAAAATGACATCCACCACCTGGCACATGGGAGGCACGGCTCGTATTGGGGACTGCAGCGACGAATTGGCAGTTGTCGACAACCGATGCAGGTTAGTTCCGCGCCCGTGGTAGAAGCAAACGCACGAGGAAAAAATCCCTATCATACGATCCCGGAGGTCCGGAGACTTCTTCGGCATTCCATTCCTTCGATGGCGGCTGGATCTCACGGGATATAACGGACGATTTCTATCTGATTCCAGAGTGTGCGGAATACCGAATCTGAGAGTCTCTGATGCGAGTGTCTTGCCGGAACCGCTCTCGGGACACAACATCGCAACCCTGTACGGGATCGCTCAGAAATGCTCGGAGTCCATAATCGAGGACAACGCTTGATATCCGATGGTCCCCGAATCGGTCCACCTGCTTTCGGGTGGAATCTCGGTTGGGTTCCGTCGATGTACACTCGGAGTTGCCAGATTAGTTGGATGTAGGTCGTGGAATACAGATGATGAGTCCCTTCCGATAACCGTATCTTTGATGATCCGCCAAATTTGAAAATGAACCGCAATATCGTCCGAGTGGGTGCATGGGAGGCGAAGATTGGAGAGAGAACAGACGCGCGAGCTCAGAAATCCAGTCGGGTAGATCATGACAGGTCAAGTCCCCAAGGATTCCCGATCCGTCTGGGAGCAGTTACACAAAATCCCTGCGTTTGTCTCCCTCACGGCCGAGGGAGGTTGTCCGGTTCCATAAGTCGGTTGATGCCGCTCCAAGCCTATCTACGCTCTCAACCTGCCATTCAAAGGCGATTCATCTCCTCATAATCGGAAAAGAATCCCTTTCTGTGAGATAGATGACCTACCGCAGGAAGCGAAACTTGCTGGGTGTGGTCACGCTTGGGACCGCTCTCAGACGGAGCAGGCGGAATGTCCGTTGGAAGCCCGGGGAAGGTTCTCACGACACGACACCCTGTCATAGAGAAGAAGCAGGCTGTGCCCGAAGCAAGAGCAGTTCTCGCGGATAACTGGCTGGACGTGTCAACCCGTTGACCCTTTGAATGGTTTTCCGCAAGCCAAAGCCAACTTCGATGCGATCTCGTGCATGTCAAGTCTCACATTGAATACAGACTCCGATCAAACATGACCGCAAACAGATCTTTATATATCGTGCCACCGTTCGTATCTATCGGCATTCTCCCCGCGTCAGGGGATTTCTCGACTGGATGGGTCAGCCTCATGCTCGGTCACGGCTGTCGAGTGATGGACTCGATATGGATGATTTATCGAGAAATTAACGGAGATCGATAATCAATTAAGGTGCTGCGTGTCATCGTGAGTGTCAAGGAACGTCTGCTTCACTTTGTCTAGCGTCAAATGAATCGTCACGACGATATTCCCGCTTGGGAGAGATCGCGGTCGTCTTTATGAGCTGTTCGCGCGTGTTCCATACGTACAGTCTTCTTCCGAGCTTCTCTCATCGCAATGGATTCCTTCGCTGTGGTCCCTTTTATGGTTTCTCTGATGAGTCCTATCTCCGGATCCCAAGAAGTGCGTGAATGCGGGCCTGCATGCAGCTTTGTGGTCTTCGTTGACAATCTCCACAGCGAAGAGATGAATATTGCATCGATTCTAAAACTCGGGCGGCGGGTCGCAGATGGTCGCACATCTCTCCGATAACGCATGGATGAAGGAATTCCAGCCTCGTATACTTTTCAGCCTCTCAAATAGAGCAGAGACTTTCGAGATCGTAGTGCCAACAAGCGAGCTCAACCGAAATGAGTCCGAGAGATCATCGGTCGCGCTACGGGTTCTGTTGAATTGACTGAATATTCCGGGGTCCTCGTGGAACGAAGGTCGCCTCCCACGCATCGAGGATGATTCCAAAGAGCTTCCATATTCCAGAAAGAATCGGTGTTTACTTCGTAGCAGCCGCGACATAGAATGTGGGTCGCTTTCCTTAGAAGCCGATCGGCGTCGAATCACAGCTGGTCGGATGGTCCGAGCGACTCTCCATTCTGATGCATAGTCTACTGGAGGACACGTTCCGCCGATCGCCGAGCTATCGGCACAGGAAATTCGCTCGAACGTGGTAACGAGTTAGTCATCCAGCATCGAAGTGCCCTGCTATGAAGTATAGCGCAATTAATGTGCTATGGACATTGAAAGAGAATTTCGTGCCCCTCATGGTGATTCTTTATGGTGTCCTCGCCGGCTGTCTCCTCTATTCTGGATATATCGTGTCAAGAGGGATCGCCCTGGGGAAGAACTCTCCCGGTGGAGGACCGGGCAAGCAGGAGCTACTGTCCTGAGTCGTCCCAAAATCAGCTGTCTGAATCGAACAGCAGCTCGTCAAGTAACCACCGGTTCCGGAGTCTGTGACAAAAACATGTGTCGGACAATGCTTCGCAGTGTAGAGAATGTGGGTGATGCTCGAAGAGCCTCCGTGGACCTATTCCGGGCTCTTTCGGGGTCTCCCACTCGCGTCTCCGGGGGACAATGGGGAAGGACAACCAAGGGCATTGATCAGAGGGAACTATCATATAGAAATCCGATCCCACGGAGTCATATCGTATGTAAGTGCCCATTCAGGGATCTCGACACGCCTGAAGTCCTCACGAATAATCGCGACGCTCCGATTGAAGAGTTGCGCTCCTGGGAGAAGGCAGCATTCATCACAGAATCGATGGAATCCCTGGGTTTACTCGATTTCTATTTCCACATTGAGCACTGCGTTATTCGCACTCCTGAAAAGAGTGCGACTTCCCGAGTCACGGGGCGGAGATGAGGGCGAGGGATATGTTTTTCGGACGCGACGCGAAACGCCTACGAGCAACATCACTCTGCGAAGATCGAGACATCATGAAAAACTGTACGCTCGATCTCCAATCATGTCAAGTTCTTCCTTCAGGATTAAACGGCCTATCATGTATTATTATGAACATGGGTCTCAATCCACCTGGAGATGCGAATATGAATATCACTGATGAATTAAAAAACTAGTCATGAAGGAAAACATTGTAAACTGGAAACGTTTTTGCAGGGAAGGCTCCAGCTCTGATTCAGCGAATGGTCGCGCCTTCCGAGCTCGGAACGGTCGACGATCGATCATCTGGTCGGAATACATTAGCGGGAATAGTTCCCCATATTTGTAAGTCGTCGCCGTTCTCCTTGGAGCGTTATGGATCGCTTGCGATAGTGGCGCCGGGGAGCGGAAGCTTTTCCCATCGAATCGACAGGTCTTCCCAGCCAGCCATGGTCCGGAGCACTTATCGACCATCCACAGCGAATCGCATACCGTCCCTGGAAGACGTGAGGGAATACTTCTTTCCCCGGTCAATTTCTCTTCGTACTCTCAAGTCTCAACCCTCGCGGTAGTCTCCCTCGTCTTCCATGAGGTCAGAGAGATATTTCGCCATCGGGCCGCACCAGTATGGAGATACAACGTGTGACGCTTACGGTCTTCCACTCACGCACCTCCTAATAGTTCTCAGTGAACCAGTGGGAGAGGGGTCTACGTAGAAGGTTTTCCACAATGTCGAGGAGAGAATATAGATAGCAATATTGTTTACTGACGGAAATTTACCTCAAGATTCGAATTATTTCCAGAGGCAGATTTCGTTATCGTTGGTTCGAGCCTTCCCCAGTCTGCTCAGCGCGCTATTTTTAATTTCGCGCGTCATTTATTTAGACTAAGTAGTGTGCATGGCAGCCATTGGGCACTAAAATGACGCTTCTCTTCATCAATCTGGACAATAACCAAAATTCACGGTCTCCAGTGATATCAAAGAATCTTTCCGTAATACGCCATCTTCAAGATCGTACCGGCGATAACAAGAGAGGAAACCGACGAAAAGGCTTCACTGGATTTCTATCCAATCGAGCGCGCCCCCTCCCCCTCCCCCCCCGATCCTTCACCGTATTAGGGAATTGACGAATCTCGAGATCTGTGGATTCTGTGGAGGCAGGAATACATTCAAGCTGCTCCAGCTCCGATGCAATGGACCGAGGAACGTCGGTATTTACTGCTCACAACAATCTCAATAATGCATCGCAGAGGCCTGGCCGGCGGGGGCATGCTCGCTCGCTCCAGTACATACTACGCTCACAGGGAAAAATACAAGCGGAAGCGCTCTGACTGGCATGGTACAAGCGAAGTCGTGCATACCCCTTCAAGTGCCCTTTTGCCCTGATAGCCGGAGCTCAAGGATCCGCGGACCCGTATACACATATCCGACGATTCCCAGTCTTCCTTTTCTCGACCACGCAGACAATAGACCTCGAGACCGAGACCCATGACAGGAAATTGCGCTGTCCCACAAGTAGAGGTTGAAGTCCAGGGCGGTCCCAGCGTTGAAAGTCCCTCCTCTGTCGATTTGGTGGTAGATTGGATCCCTCTGGATGAAAGACTCCACGTATAATTCTTCTTCACCACTCGCCATGGTCATCCGGAAAAACTATCGGGATCTGTATCGGAAGCGATGTAAGCCCGGGATGTAAGTGTTAAAACCATGATCGCTATGAGACACTAGAACCACCTTTCCTCCTCCTTCATTATCATTATGAAGTATTTGCCCGATCTGGGCACGGCGCGTCTACTTCACGAAGTTCAAGTTCTGGGGCCACGGACCTGAGCTTTTGGCGATTCATTTCGGGAAAGGCCGTCACCGCACCTCGCTGATGCGACGTTCATGTAGGAGACCTTCAATTATTGCTTCTTTACCAGAATAGACGACCTATCTGTAGACTTCATGAGCCCATCCCAAGTTATTGGCATTCTACGGTTCATGCTCGATTGGGTGAAAGCGGCGGGCTCTGGAGGTAGGCTAAGAAGATCAGTGCTCCTCTCCATCGGAACTCCATACCGTGAGACCAAAGTTCAAGCCCCTGGGGGGAGCGTCACAAAATTTCTACTTCGGGAACCCAAGTTCATCCCCCCCACGACCGGAGTTATCCTGCAAGGCCTTGCACGAAAGCCTGAAAGACCCTGCAAGCCCTGATCCAGAGGAACAGGCGGATGAAAACCTCGAGACGATTCCCTTTCAAGCGAAACGATCCCGCGAAAGGATTCAATCTAAGCCTCGGAGAAATCGTGTGATATGAGGAACTCTCTCCTCCATCCTAATATAATTTATTTCATTTTATAACTTTTCGGCTACGATCCCCCATGCATTCTCCTCTACCCTCCCAGTAGGCCAAAATGAGGGATCGGACTGCAGCAAGAGACAATCTTGAAATTATTGGCGTAACGAATTCGAAAGCGGTCGCGGCGATTGGGTGGTACACATTCCGCGAGCGAGCCCCGAAATTGTCGGTGAAGGCGCACCAAGACCAGGAACAATCGTATTATCGCGAACCGGAATTTTCAATTAGAGCCAATTATTATCGAATTGATTCCCAATTTTTCAATTTCAGTCTCCATGAAGACTTCACTTCACGCCCACGCCGAGAACAATTTGTGTCTCCAATAATTGGAGTCTACTTCCCGCGAAGCGGATCAAGAATACCCGACAGCTCTCGAGGGATCTGAATTGTTGACTTCCTAAGTGAATTATGTACAGGAATACAATCGGATCTCCCTGAAAAACTCTTTCATCCGAGAAGTTCGGTTCATACCTCAGCGTAAAGATGTTGACTCACAACATTCGGTATGAGTGATTCGAGACAGAGTTCTCTCCCAGATGAAGAGAATCCGATGCTACGCGCCGCGGCGGGCCTGTCTTCATTCACAATACAAGATGTCTCGTTTCCACGAAAAGGTCGTCAGTTAGGTCTGATAGTAAGCTTGATCATTCGAGCTTTCGCAGCGACTGTCTACGTAGACGTCGTGGTAACAGACATAATTTCTGGCAGAACTGAAGCAGTTGAGTTACTATGAACGGCAACTTTCTCGGAACGTTCGCATGAATCTCTTACTACAAGACAGAACAGAGAGGAGAGAATTGGTCTGCCCTGGAGGCCCGATTAATCACCGAACCGTTCTCTGAGAACTCCAATATACTTCTGGGGCTATAAGTCGGATCGTTGCTTGATTGAAAGACCTATTAATCATGATGCAAAGGCATTCCAAGAACGCCATGATTGAGTCGATCGCAGAAGGACGGCATAAGCACCTATGAATCCTTGCTCGGGTCTTTCCATGAACTCCTCCTCATTGGGTCGATTTCTTTTATTTTGTGTATTCATGTTCCAAATCCTCAAACAATTGAAAAGATACACTCGGTTTAGAATTGCTCGGATACTCGGATTTATGAGCTTTTGTCTCGCCCCTCAGCCTCGGATCTACGTCGGGGAAGTCTTGAGGTTGGTCCCCCCCATAAAAAATTAGGAGCGGGGCCAACATCAACAAACGACACTGCTACATGAATCGGGAAACCTTTCGCCCGAGTCACCCGGTCCTATTGCGGGGAAAGGGAGATAACGCGCTCGATATGTATGTTTATCGATTCGAAGAATCGGAATTTCAGGCTGCTCTGCTCGTCGTCCAGCTACCTGAATTCGAGCAATGGAATGAGAAGAACGAAAAGCGATACACGGAGCACCTCTAGCGACCGGCCCAACCCGCGCAGCCCCTAAGTGAATCGTTAACGTAGCTACGCGGTATTTGCTTATCTTAATGACCGTCACCAGGAGGTGGCGAAGCAGATCCGGTACTTCGAGCTGGATCCGTCGTTGTTCAAATTACGTATTTTAACGTTCGAATGACCAGTCCTCCGCTCGCACAAGTGGGGAGAGCGACTTGTGGCTCGTTAGAAAGTAAAACCTGGAGATTTCGCGATAGAGGCATGTCTTGTGAGTGCATTGTATTCCTGACGGATTGTTGATGTCTGGAATGAGTTGTATGTTGTATCTCATTTTCGAATAATAAGAATATCCGAATATCTGCGGTCGGTCGATATCAGATGCCTGCGCGAAATCTCTGGCGATGATTCCGCGCTCGGTGAGCTTTTCTGCCTTAAGCACGTAATCAGTTGTCACGTCGGGGGGCTTCAGTTTACAACCAGAATCGAATGCCAGATCGTCGAGAGCACAAAACTGTACCCGTCGCTCGTTGCTTCTGCGACGACGGGATGTTGCGAGTCCCATCCGTTGTCTATGAGGGGATACATCGGGGAGTGAAAACAGCATATTCCGCTCAATGGGACCACTGGATGATCAGACTAGATTGGGTCGGTGCCGAGGTGGTCCAATGGAGCGGTTTGTACTTGCCTCCGGGGACGGCGCGAAATAAGCACTGGAGTCAATCGTCCAACAAGTTGAACTTCGAGTACCCCAACCTGCGAACCCTCGCATCGACATCTGCATGAGTTCGTCCATCAGGACAGCTGACTTCTCTGTCTCGATTCGAAGATACTACAACGAAGACGGTGCAGATGGAAACTCAGTCGGAAATTCTGAAGATTCCGCCGAGCACCGGTCGAGATTTCCTGAGAATCACGGCCCTCAAATCACGGGGACCCCAAGCGTCCATTTGTCTCCGATCACGTCTCCACGTCCATCTCTTCTCTCGGATTTCCCACAGAAAAATGGCGCTGGTAACATCCAGAAGTTATGAATTCAGTGTCAGCAGAAAACACGAGTTGAAACGCCGCGTCGTCTCGCTGAACGCTGTCGGGTTCAGTCAGCGAGTCGATCAGCGTTTCAATCAAAATCCGATCTGACGATCCAGACACAAATCAAAATAGCGAAAAAAGCGCGTCGAATAGGAAGAGTCGGCCATGACGCGTCCGTGCAGACAGCCCAAACGACTTGATCACCAATTTAGGCTCGAATCTGCGACAAAACAGCGAATCGGATCTTCTCTGTAGCCGCCGACGTTTTTTGCGGCGAACGATGAGCGGGCGCGAACAGGAATCTGAGAAACGAACGCTGTTCTGGATCGAGGAGACATTTCGACTCCGAATGGAAAATAGAAACATTGGACTCGAGTGGTCACAAAGCGAAGGCAAGCCCCAAAGAACCCTGGATATCTCCAGATTTCTGACCCGATCGACCAAGAAGGGTTCGACGTTGGGCTCTAATCCACCCTTACCTCGTCGAATGTAGCTCCTGGGAGAGCTACAGAGCTCGAGGAATTTCCGTCGACAAAACAGAGTCGAAAATACGAGCGCGGACTGATTTTGAACGGAAAGTTACAGTCAATCTACGAGCAAGCCACTGAGCCCGCTTGCCAAATATCCATCTCGAAAGCTTTGTATCAAAGTTACGAAGCCGTTGCAGCCTCTAGGTCTGCAGGGAAAGGCGTAAGTTCAGTCAAACGAAACGAATGGTCGTGTCAGTCGCAACAAGGGACTTTTTCCGAGCTTCAATCTCGTTAGGCAAGCTGAACTTTTGCCTCGTTCCAGCGCCTTTTCTGTATCGGACCCAGCGAAATCCTCGCTTACCAAGCGAGGCTATTCTGGCATCCTCAGAATTACATTGTTGCACTAAAGAGCGGATGTGCTCAAACGAATTCTTCGGGATTGGCTTTTTCCAGGATCGGCCCGCCCATCGGTTACGGTGCACCGAGCAGGCTGCGAGCTTTCGGCATCGGGAGGAAAATGAAAAATTGAGCGGAAGCCTATTCAATTCTCCTGTCGATTGTCTCCCCCCTGTATTTTCACCATCGACCTTCCTGGCCCAAACCGCCTCTTGGTCTCGCCCCCATAGGGTTCCACCGTGGAAGAGGAACTCATGTGCTATGACCGTCTGTCTCCGGGACCACGTTGGGCCCAAGGGCTCTGGGTGTCCTCTTCAAGGTCCGGATGAGAAATTCTTGCTGGCAGTCGAGGTAGTGGACTGCCAGCCGACATTCGCCTGAGGAATATGAGCACGAGTGAATATTCAGCCGAAGTGGATTGTTCGTGGACGAGGTCATTCCATCACCGAGACGGTCGCAGAATATTCCCTCATCATGCGATATAGTCCTAAAGTTCACGATGAGCGACGACCTTGAGTTGGTCGCGACATTTCCCGAACGCGCGCACCGATTTTCACGCGCGCGCTTTGTTTCCCTGGGAGGCTCGATCTTGTTGAAAGATAGGGGGACGGGACTACTTTGGTGGGGAAAGATTGCCTGCAAGAGCGCGACAACTAGATCGCGCGACGGCGAGACTGTTGAACTTTTGATGTCGCGCGTCGAGGCGGACGAGGTTTAGATCTCGTCTCGAAATGGCCGCGATCCAAAAAGGCTCGGCCGTCATGCGAAACACAGAATGCGAGCCGCCCGCTAAATGATAGGATCTCGTGAACAATGCTCGGATGCGAGTACCACAGCTATCTCTCCCTTCTGCGATCCGTCATACCAAGGAGTTTGTCGCTAGACGTGTCCAGAGCGAGAGACGAGTGGGACCCGGGCGTCGGAAGCGAGGGCGAGACCGATTCGACGACTAGACGGTGCAGCGGTAACGCTTCCACGTTTTCGGTTCGGAGCCAAGCCCGAACGACAAGGAGAGGTTTCCTCGGTCGACGATTCTCCTCGTCTTGTCGGATATTCTCCGATTTGATCGCAGCGCCGAAACTTCCTCCCCGACTCCCTCCTCGAGGAAACATCCCGTCGTTTTGGTTTTTCGAACTCATGACTCGGAATGGCTTCGATCTTCCAGTATGTTCGGGTATTTTGCGCTCGCCGGAGACCTACCCCTTGAGAAAAAGCGACCGCCGCCATCAATAGCCTTCGAGTTACGCAGAGATGCTCCTTCGGTCGGTGCTGTCGTCAGACAGATGACGCATTTTCGGTGTCGAGCCCCGCCTCATGTATCCTCTATCGGTCCCTCGTCTTCTTTTCCGAGCGCTCGACCTCCAAGCGAAACTCATCATTCCGCTGGTTCAATTCCGTCCGATACGATCCCCGATTCTGGCTCAAATCCAGAGTGCGGGACGAGTGGGTGGACGGAGGAAAGGATGAACAATACCGGAAACGGCAGACATAAGACGACGACAAAAAGCGAAATCTGTCCTTCTAAAAATAGCAGCGAGTCTCGCCATGAGTTTATTCAATCATTCGCCCGGTCCATAAAGCCACGAGGCCCTCCTTCGCGCCCCTTGGCTCGCGTGCCTTCCTAAAGGCCACGTGACAAGGCCTTGCACGCGGAGATTACGGTCATTCAAGGAAGATGGCGCCGTCCCGGCGGACGTACATAGGAGACCTCTTGTCGCCTGGATAAACAGCCGTCCTTGGCCTGACGGATCGGGTGGTGACGGTCGTCTCTTCTTCCACCGCTGCCACGGCCACGACTGCGGCGAAGAGGGAGTAGGAGGCTGCTAGTTCCAGGCTACGTCACAGAAGTTGGAAAAGTCACAGACTGTAGGCAGCGAACGAGACTGCTAGCCCTTCTAATTCCATTACAAAGTCTCTCGGACGTCGCAATCCCCCGATGGCAAGCCCAATCTGGTCGTGCGGAACGCTCCGTTTCGAAACCCAATTCATGAAGGAAGACGGGCTGGCGGACAAACACGTCCCATCTACCTGGACGGCTATTTCCCTCGATTGGATCGACGTCTTCTGGAAGATTACGTCCTGCTTGGCCGATGGATGCTCGCCGGGAAAGCGCATAATTGACTCCTGGAAGTTCTTCTATCCATTCCAGGACCCCTCGAGCAGAGCGTGGTCCGTGGCGTCGGTCGAGCTGATTTGTGCTCCTTTCCTTCGAGTCGTTCCGCTTGGCAAGCTGACAAGTTATACCGTTGGGAATCGGCATTGGGAAAAAAACGTGCGCATATTCCTGTTTTCAAACTCCAGACGTCAACTTTGAGCGCGGAGAGGGGACAGAGGGCCGACTACGGTGTACGGATCTGAAGAATATTCGCTTCCAGTCCGGTCACCGGCGCGTGCTCCACGCTAGCTCAGACCCTAGATTCAGAGTCCGAATCCCCGAATGGGATACCATGAGGACGATGAGGTTTCAAGTGGCTTCGCCTGCCTAAAATCATGGATGGCCTACGGAGTCAGTAGCGGAGACGGTCCCGAATAGTTATCACGGCGAATGAAACAGAAGACCGAAGGGTGTGACTCACGTCAGTTGAACGAGCCGAGTGCGATCGTGACTACCTCGGCGATCGAACGTCGATCGGAAATATTACCTATTCCCAGAATTTTTTCAGGTGTTCTACTCAACCACCGGACGGATAGAGCAAACATCCATCGAGACGCGGAGGAATACTTTCGATTGTTTCGGAGGCAAACGACTATGTCTGAACGCATCTAGCTCACACCCGACGAGTTCGATCGATCCGATCGCAACACTATCGGCGACGGAGGCGGCGGCAGAGTACCCACTTGTTGGTGGCCTAGAAAGAAATTTCCATTGTTTACGACGCCGGTAACATTTAAGTCGGCTCGAAAGTTGGACGTGCGCAGTACTCGTGTTCTCAGCCATCTTTCGCCAGGTTTGAGGAATAAACATGCTTCTCTCCATCGCCGGCGTCGTCGTCGTCGTCGTCGCCGCCGCAACAACCGCCGCCGCCTCAGCCGGAGATCGGAGCACCTCGTGGTTCTGGTGGTGAGACGCTGCTTATCTCTGACCCTGAAGCTCGAGGGTAACCTAATAGTTTACACTTGAAAACCAATATCATCAATTACAAGCGTGGCCGCTGCGGCGGCGGCAACACCACCAGCATCAGGTCGCCACCGGGCCCTGGTTCGGTGGTGGTCTGTGTACCGCCACGGGATCAAGGCCTCGCTGATCTTTCAAGAGGGTGCTGGTTTCCGATGTAAATCATATATCACAAAACCGTTCATCAAGTAGCGGGTAACAATTTGCTACTAGGTAACGCCGTTGACTAACAATACGAAATCTCGGCTGGGCTGTTCCGTTCCGAGACTTGTCAAAAACCGCTAGTTCCCCAAGAGAAATGGGTCTCTTGTGGTTTTGAATCTTCTCGGAAAACGAGGACAGGCCCGCCTAAACAAGAATATATAAAACCTCACAGCGAGAGCTCTCGGGAAACTCTTGAAAGGGGAGCCCCATCATTAGTTTTCCCGGAGATTTTCCCTGGAACCGGCGGCTGCTTCTCCCTTCGTGACATTTAGGCTCGAGAAATGCGAGAATCATATCCGGATCTTGCGGCGCCGTCGAGGGCGATGAAGCTCTGAAACCCTTTATTCTAGGTTGTTCACTTCCGAGGCCTCGCGAAGAACTCAGGTGACCCTGAATGACGCAAAGGAAGAAGTGCGTGTCTCTCAGAGTAACCTGAGGAGGATTAACCTGCTTCGGCGCGATGTGATCGGTGGACGCAATCGTCACGACGGTATCGGGTTTAATGATCTCAAAAGTTTTTACTCCGGCTCAGGTTCCGCACGTGAGCGCGGAGAAGGTCCGGTCTGTTCACGCCCACGAACTCGTTCGCTCATCATCGATTTCTGACACGTTCGCGTGATGACGTCCTCTGACGAGGCTCTGCTCACTGTGCTGAGCTTCTGGTTCCAGAGAAACGTCCCGCGCGGCCGAGCGGTGGGCAAAGAGGAAGCGTCTCCGAAAATTCGACCTCGACAAACCGTGCTCCCCATCTTCATTTTTTCAGGACGCATCTTCGTTCATTCGTGGGGTATTGGGAACCGCAATGCCTCGAATGTCTCAAAGATCTCGCATTCTGTCCCCCCGTCGTGGTCAGCAGATTCGCGGGACTTATCCCGGAGCTCACTCGTTCGAGGGAAAGTCGATGGATCAGACTCGTTGTCAGCGGGTATTTCCCGTCCATGAATTGATCCACAGTGTGTGTCTGTGTTGAGATCATCGAGATGACATCATCGTTTACATTTCGGCGAACTGCGCCCTTTTGATCGTTGTCAAAACAGGTCCGAAAGTGTAAACGGTGCCAGTGTGTCTTCCTTGCAGGTAGCTTTCAACGCTAATCACTTTTCACCACAAACCGGATTGTTGGATGAGATCGGAAGCACTAAACATCCTAGCCGGCGAGTCTCTGCAATCAATAATAATCGGTCGACAGGTGCGCGATCGGGGCGAACTGCTCGTCTCAAGTCGCTGGGACCACCACCTCTACCTGCCCACGTGCTGGAGAGAACGCCGCGCCGGGGAAAACCCGCGGAAGCCCGCGTCGGAATCATCGAGAACCCGCGTTTGAATGTGGGACGGCGAAGGTTCCGCACAAACCCCGAGTCGAATACTCGCTCGTGACCTGGAAAGATCCGACCGCTCCGAGCTTGCCGGGATCCACTGCCGCGAGGCTCTCTCTCCTGACAGGACCAGGGAGCGTTTCCGGGGAGAGTCTGGGCTTTTCGGCAGCGAATGTCACGGTTTCCTGCGGGAGAATCTGTGGAGACAGCTCGAGAACACAGCGAGTACACTCCCGGAGACTGCGCCCTGCCTCGGGCTGTCTTGTGAAGGAACTTCTCGAAGCCGCGAGGTCTCTTCAGAGACTACCCCGAAATCATGACTGGCGATAAGGGTCTCTCATGCGGCAAGTCTCCCGAGGGTTCGTCTACGAGAGCGTTCACCCGATCGGACCTCGCGCTCGAATTCAGATCGGATCATCACAGGTTTCAGATGTAGACCGGAGATTAGTCCTCTAATTGTACGCTCATAGTCACGGAGATTCTGGACGCTTCCTTGCAGCAGCAAAAACGAAAAACCCACACATTCCTTCCAATCAGAGCCACGATTGTGGGATAACTTGAAAGAGCATCCGAGAAACAGCAAACAGCGACTGGAAATCCCCCGGGGGGCATTGGGGAAAATAAAACGCGCAAGAGGAGTCTGACGAAAACCGGATCTCCCTCGAGCAATCATTATCGGAACCAGCGCGGAGACGTTCTCCCGATGATGATTCGAGAAACAAGTTAAACCCGATAGTATAGCGCAAGACGCAAGCGGAGGAGTTTCCGAGCCGAGACTCGGAATATAAACGTCAACGGGGAAATGTTCCTCCGTCGGGATTCGAAGTAGGCCCAGACCGTTCCCCGTTGGGGACTCCCGTTCCTCAAGGCAGGGAGGCAGATTCCAGATTCCATCCGTTCCAAATTCTCCCACTCCGGGAGGAGAGGTATCCGGGAAAGCGAATTATGTCGCTGTAGTGCTGCGCGCGGTATCACATATCAGCACCCAGTACGTACTTACGTACATTTGGCTGGAGTACCGAACGCAGGAGTGCAGCGATGGATGGGAGCATATCAGTGCGGGACGACGTCGTCAGAGCCAATGACATCCGAGTATCGGTGTCTCGTCGTCCCTTGGGATTCTCCGACCCATCAGTCGAGCATGGGAGCGAACTCGCAAGAAAATGGAAGGGGTCCCGAAGAGGACGAATCGAGTCACGACGAGATTCCGGGCTGGTCGCAGACAACTCAGGTGAACGTGCGACGAGCTGAAAACGAAAGAGGCGTGGGGCTCCAGGGAAACGTAGCGACGTGAAAGGAGGAAACCGAGCGGACTTCTTCAACTGGAGCAGGGTAATTCCTGGTGTTCTCCTACAACGATTCACTCGCTGCCCAAGCGCTTAAACATCGGATGTCCGTTTCTAATTATTATGGGAGGAGATTTTTCCCTGCAGCGGAAACTCCGTCCGCGGTCCGTTCCAGCCATCGCATCGTCAGCAGGGTCATCATGACCCTAATGGAACGCTTACCGAGTGCGCTCCCTTGATTTTCCCCGGATCTGGTCTCCAAGGAACCAATTTGTCCTTCTTAGCAACTGACCGCTCGAGCTCGAGAAGCGAATCCGAATTTCGAAGCTTTGAAACCTGAACCCTACCGTAGTTGTCGGAACCGGACTGTTGTGGCGCCTTCGCGAGCTCTGGGCTTCGGCGAAGAGTCGAGATGATAAAATTGCGTCATCGAGATAAAACGGATCTCTAAGAAAAGAAAAACTCCACCACGAGCAAGAACAGTAGGTAGTTGATTTCGTACCTAGAGAGGGCAAGGGGAAGGCTCCTCAATGAAAGCTCGACCGTTCCCTCCCGGAAGGAAGCTGTCGGTTGCACTGCTGTGGTCGAAGGATTTCTGGAACTCCGCTCCGACAAGAAAAAAAAATCCCATGCAAAAGATTCCAACGCATCGTTCAGAGCGGCGTGGTTGGAACGGTCAGAGGATATATGAGTCTCTCGGTGCGGTGGGCGGCTCAGATCAACGAATGAAGTATTGGAGCGAAGTTTCAATTCTCATCAAAGGGGTCTCGCGCCACCTTGTTACACGGCCTACGTTCTGTGTGTTTTGGCTCGGGACATCATTCTGCTGATACGCCGACTGGGGATTAAGTCTCTGTCAGCCAACTCCGTCAAGTGCGTGAGCCAGCATTGAGCGGCATTCAGAGGGATTACTGGATGAATCGGGGATATTCTAAGAAGAGGCCTGAGGTTCGTTCGTAGAGCGTGATTGTGACAAACGTCTTCTGGAGCGTATCTCTGTCGAAGTCTCCTGCGAGGGCGTGCATTCTTTGCCACTGCGAGATCAATTCTGGAATTTCACCAGGTCCTACCGTCTTCGAGCAGTGTGCCTCGGGACCAGAGCTCTCCCCCCATCCTTCATAATTATCGGCGCCCAAGAGACGTTAGCGTTTCTTCTGCTGCGCTCAATGGGCACCAGCCGGATCAGTGTATGAACTACATATATTCCTCGAGGCTCACGGTGCCGTTCGAGGCTTCCAGATCCGCGACATTGTCCTGAACTCGGAACTCGTAAGCCCCAGCATCATGAGGTTTCGCTTCAAAGATGCTGATGAGCGAGAACCTACACGTGGGACCAAGACAGGAAGATCCGGAAAAATCGTTTTTTTTCGCGAGATTCTTGAGAGAGGACCCCTAATTGGAATTATTCAAAACACCCATTTTGTTTTTTTATCGGAGATATCGAGCAGGTCCCTCGGCATACATTGCCACAGATCCACCGACACGTGCTGTTTAGAAAAATGTATCAGAGTAGAAATTATCACTCTTGCAAGAAGGGTCCGATAACGGCTGCGCGTGAAGACAAGCCGACACTCCTGATATATTTTCTGACAACCGCTCCGCTTTCCACGAATTCCAGCGAAGGGTCCACGGAGCCCAAGTTTTCTCTTCGCATCATCCTCGCGGCGCGTATTCTCGCCGAGCCGAGCGAACGAATCGATAAAATACACTACATTCAAACCCGAGCTAATAGCGGACATGACGTGACTCCGTCCGTGACGTGACTCTAGCTGTTTCCTATCGATCGCTCGTTACTTTACGGTCCATCCATCTAGACCCTCCGAACACTCGAAGAGGAACAAACTGATCCCCCAGCTGTCTCTCGATGTCCTCGCATTCATCCTCGTATTCTGTCGCATGCAAGTCGGTGCTCAGTTCTGCTTAGTTCCGAGACTCGCCGCATCTGCAACGTCTTTCATGCACTGTCCGCAGAGTCTGGGTCTCGTCCCCGGGAAATTACATTAGAAGATTAAAACTGGCGAAGCCGAACATCTGTAGCAGCTCCGCCGCAAGGCTCAGGAGATGGAGCAGCCGAGGATATCTGCGCGGACCCGTCTCTCGACCGGTCGAGTGCATTAGACCATGTACGGAGGGCTGCGGGGACGGCCCGCGTCCCCGCAGCGTCATCATGGGATGAGAGCCCGGGGGCCGCCCTCGATTTTCCGCCACCTGCAACGAGGATCGCTCCAGCTGCTGTCCCGCGAAAACCGGTACAGAACCCGCAGGCATCGCGGGGATTAGCTGGACTTCGGTCTCCGCCCCGCAAGCCGCCAAGAAAAGACAGCTAGACGGATTAGCGAGCGGACAGCTCGAATAGACGAACAAACAAGCAAGCAAGCAAGCAAGCAAGCGAGCAGTCAGGCAGGCAGAAGCAAGCAAGCAACCAACCGCTGCCGCTGCAGTAGAACTAGCCGAGCGACGAGACACTGCGGGAAGGGTCCAGGATCCCTCGCCACAACGGTGAGGGAACTTGTTGGCGCTCACACGAACTCCGGAGAGTCTGTACGGCGTACGCGCTTCAAGCTGTGGAGTGCTACTGCTGCTGTTGCTGTTGTTGCTACCGTTGGCGGTGAATGGCGTGCGGTGCACGATGTTCCAAGCTGTGTCCAGACAGTTTGTGCGCTTGAAAACTACCGTAAGCGAAGAGGTTCCTGGTGCCGGAGCAACAAGTTCCCAACAAGTGGATTAATACAAGACTCGTGGATCGTTCTCTCTGCGTTCACCCGCCTTCTCGTTCGTTCGTTCAATACGAGGCGACCTACTCGAGTAGTCTCGCTCGGTGTCGGAAGGGTCATTGATAGTTGTGGCGGCCGTAGGCTCGACGGAAACGCTGACGGACCGCCCAGTCGGTTGAATAAGCCGCCCGACTTAGCTGAAATCGCTTCCCTCACCCTTCGAGAACTGCGAGTTATGATAGTGAAGTGTCAGTGAAGTGTCTCCACATTCAGAGCCATGAGCCTCCACAAGCTATGGTCTCCGGTGTTGCTGTTGAGCGCAGCTTACGTACCGCATCTCTGCGGTTTCGCCAGTGGATTAAAGGGTGAGTTTTCGCAACGTCGATCAGACTCCAGAATTAGGCTATTTAGCTCGATCTGGATCGAATGAGCAGGATATCAATCGAAGGAATGTATTCATGTCCGTGAACGAAGGAATAAATCCAATTTTTTAAATTCGAAAACTGAAAACATTTCTCGCGTTCGAGCGGCGCGCCGCGTGCACTGCGGAGAGGGGTAATTGGCTGTTTTGAAGGCACGCAGGACTTTTCCCCAACGTTCAGAGGACCGATTCTTGAATGGGTCCCGGGATGGGGAAGGCAAAGATCCTCCCAATACGTACACGTCTTTGGTCAAAGGAGAGCGCTCCAGACAGCGTATGCGTAGCTATGCACGATGCATGTACGTATGAATGTATGTATTTATGCATGCATGTTTGCATACGCAAAAACGGCATGTATTCGCGGGAAAGAAAGTTCGTGTTTCCAGAATTCTGTCTTCGTACCCCCTACATAACTAGCCGGAATATCCGATACTTCCCTCCCTGGAACCCGTACAGCGACAAGTGTTCCACTCGATGCCTTCGCAGGCTGCCGCACCTTGTACAATATCTGTGGTAAGGCTGTCGGCGCCAGTGCTACTGGACGACAGATCCGACCCCTAAGCAAAGATTCGCTTGATACCGTCTCGTTCAATCTACGGTTATGCCGTGCTCACAGAGCTTGTAAGTCTTCTCGGTCATGAGGCGAGACTACCTCATCACGTTTATCGCTCCCGGCAATGATTCATACTTAACACCCCTCCGGAGGGTCGACCTAGCTCGTTCATTGCCGTTTTCCTCCTCAACCGATGTTCCCGACAGCGGAAACCGTCAATCCTTGCCCTTGCTCAAACGTGGAGTCAGATCCACCGATGGGATGGTCGAGCGCTCCGCGCGGCTCGCGATGAGGCTAAAAAACTTGCGGTGACGCCATTCCTGTATCGAGAGATGGCGTTTCCGCTCAGGTTCACGCATAGTTCCCTTCGGGGCTTTCACAGAATCTTCACAGGGCTCCCAGTCGCGAGTCCTGTGAGGTTTCCCGTTTGCGAAACTGTATACCGAACGGATGCGGGGTCCCCTGGACGGGTGCAAGCTCCGAGCGACCTGGATCTACAATTTACCTTTTGCTCCTGGGTCTCGGGAGCGATGTTTGAGCGAAAAGTGCGCTCCCAGTCCGCCGGCGCTCCTGCTCCTCTATATGACAAGGAGGAGTGAGTGACGAAAACGACGCTCATGAAGTGCGGTCGGTGCTCGAGGAGCCTGAAAAGTGAAGCGCCACTGATTCTGAGGTTTTTCTACCTCTCAGTTCTCCGTTCTCACGCTGCTCTCTTCGGAAACGTTTGGCGTGAACTCATGGTCAGGAGCCATTTCCGGAGCGTTCTATCCAAGGAGATGATGAGTGTTGAGGAAACACGTTCGCAGACACGGAGCTTATGGTGAAGCGAGCAGCGACGGAAGCATCTTGTCGATGCGATTTTTCTTCCGTGGACATTCTCCCCGAGATAGTCGCCCAGTGTTTACCAACGGACCTTCACCGAGATGGCTTAATTGAATGTTTCGTCGGAGGCGTGGAAAATAGTCCGGCTTCTAGGAAAAGGCATCTTTTGACTCAGGAACATGCGGTGACTTCAATTCTTGCGATTGAGATGACGATCCACTTCCGGAATTACTCATGCGGAAAAGACGAATCCGTTGTTCGCTCGACGTCAGAGCAACGAAAAAACTCCATAAAAATAAAAGCTTAACAGCGGAATCCCGTTAGGAAGAATCTCACGATGATTGATGGCTCGGCCCCTGTGGTTTCATTATCAAGAGAGATCCTGTCCCGAATGACAAACGAGTCGACAACTGGGAGCTCCGCGGAGGGATTTGTGGGAAAATTCGAAGAGAGTATCTTCCGGGAATTCAAGTCCCCGGGATTTGAGACGTGTTGAACAAGGATCGGGTTCGAGCAGGAAAAGCCCGGGAAGCGCTCCTAGGCGAGGCTGAGCCCTCGTTGAGGGCAGTGCCCGTGCGGAGAGGGCTCCTTGACGCGAAGACTCAGCTCGACAGAGTTCGAGCCCACCGAGTTGACTTCAGCCGTAGTCGAATAGTGTAGGATTCTGACCGAGGGTTCGGAGCGAGGGCTCCCGTTCCCCATGAGCGCCTCGCGGGAGCGAGGCAGCGTCCAGAAAAGAGTCTCAATTATCGGCCAGCTCTCGTGATTCGCCCGGGGCTTCGAGCAGTCGGTGCCGAGACCGTATCGAGCGGTCCGAGGAACGGCGAACAAAGCTCACAAGATACGCATTGTCTTAGACGTACGGACGGACGTTCCAGCGTCGGCAGAGCGAAGTTCGAGGGATCGAACGAGGTTTATTTCTGCTTCTCCTTAGCGGGATCGGATTCTTGACCGGTCGCTCCAAACACGATCACAGGAGTCGGGACATTCGCCGTTGAGCGTCGGAGGAGGAACCCTCCGGAGACGCGAATTTCCTTGCCGAGCAACTCCCCAGAAACGGTTCGAGCTTCAGAACGATACGACGAGTCAGGCTCGGCAAGTTCCTCGGGCTCGGTCGAGTTCACATACATGTGTTCGATGAGTCGCAACTCCCCTGGATCGGCTCCGGGTCCGGATCCCTGTGCGGGACGAGAACGTGATGGTGGTGGGTAGGTGGGACTCATCAGAAATAATTTCCGATTCGTCTCTTCGGAAATTTTTCGGAGGATTCGCTTCGAGTTCCCGAAGGACGAAGTACGCCCAACAGATGGAAAGATCATTGCTCGGAAGGAAAACTGGCCCAGGGAGCCGGTGTTGTCGGCGAGTTATTGCTTGCTATACCATTCATGGCTTGGCAATGAATCGGACACCGCTGGACGTTACCGACTCTTGGGACCTGGGAGGCGGAGACGAGATGGACAGCTCTGAGTGAGTCCTTGGCCTTTCTGCCCTCTGTCGGACGTCACTCGTGCGTTCGATTCCCAGGATGATGAGTATCGACCGGCTCCGCGGTCGGGACGTGCCACAGATGCCCGTCGCGGAGACCTAATTATTGTACCTCTTGAGGCGAATATTATCAAGCGGGACTGGTGCGGCGGGGTCAGTTTGCGCAGACCGGGACTCACGATCGCAGGAATGCCTCAGGAGGAGTTTTTAATGAACGCAATCGAAGTGCCTCGGAGTCGACGTTCTTTTCGCCTTCACTGCTACGCCCTCCGTCGGAACCCGAGTCTTA
Organism: Galendromus occidentalis; assembly: GCF_000255335.2. NCBI lineage: Eukaryota > Metazoa > Arthropoda > Arachnida > Mesostigmata > Phytoseiidae > Galendromus > Galendromus occidentalis. Next base: position 169,099 of record NW_003805407.1, on the reverse strand, counting down.
TCGGAAGCTCCGTCAGAGCCCGACAATGAAGGCTTCGAGCCAAGCTCCAGCAGCAGCAGCAGTCGTCGACTTGGTCGCTGCTCCCTCAGCTCTGTCGAGTACTCATTGTTCGTCCGCCTGATTGAAGACGAATGACGGAAGCAATATACGGAGCTTTTATGAATAGAGTCGAGCGAGGAGAAGAGACACTTCCGAAAAACGAGCTCGAGCAGTAGATTTTCCGACCGACCTGGACGGAAGAATATTTCCTAGCGAGCGTGGCAGAAGCAGCCGGATATAATTTCGAGTTCTCTCGCAGCACCTGTTCCCGATCCAGCCATTGACGTTCGGAGGAACGCTGCGTTTATTCCCGGACAATGAGAAATCGGCTGTTGATCGGGGGGAAATCTCCCTGAATAACGGCTCGAATTTCCGAGAACGCTGTCCATCCGGTGAACGCTCCATGGAAAATGGGATTCGATTGTTTGCGGAGGAGCTCGTCCCCGGATCGATTCATTCATCTCTCGATCGATTCTCCCTGGATCGACCGATGTTGGAATTCATTCCTGGATTGATAAACTCCTGTTGCCTGCGCATTTCAGGAGGTGAATGTAAATCGATCGAGTATGGAAATAACCCCGTTCATGGGAGCGGATAGCGAAGCGAACAACGAATGGATTATCGGGCCGCGACGTTGAGCGGCGGGAATTTCGGCGCTGCTGCGAGGAATATTTCAATGCATCAAAAGCAATTACTAAACAAAAACGATGTTCCAAAGGACGGCGAACACATGCACCAGAATGTGCGAGCAAATTATAGTCCGTTGGCAATTAATTCTGTCGGAGAATTCCTTCTGTCGAACATGCCGGCTCAGATTATGACTGACGAAACGGTCCGGCTGACGACTGCCGCCCTGAAAGTTCGTTGTGCGTAATGGGTTCGCCGTCCGATGACGATGATGAGTTGGGCCCGTTCTCAGTGCGCCTGAAAGCTACGTCCATCGGATCATCCGCCGGATTCTCATCGAGCTTTCGCGTATTCTCGCTTGGGGTCATCTGATGATCGGAGGGAAAACCACTCTGGCAAATGAATGGGAATCGTTGAGCAGTTCTCGGATGAGGACGATCGGAAGTAGATTTTTGAACGATTCTGGCGACGAGACGACGACAAACCGAGAATAGAATCTGTGCACTTCAGATGCTTCGTGACGCAAGTATTGCGAAAATCCACGGGAGTTGTTTGTGGCCTCGGTAGTACGCTGTTTTCTATTTGTCCGCTCGTGCCTCCCGGCGGTCCGTCGCAGTTCGTTCGACAGTGCACCTGGTAAACTATGCCGATCCTTCAGCGTTTCGTGTTTTCTGCTTTCGGGTCGTTTGTACAGAGCCCTGGCCCCCACTTGAATAATTCCCGCTTATCGTCGGTGCATGATACGTCCTCCACGCAGTCGCGCTGTCCTCCTCAATGCAATAGAGAGTCCCTGCGAGCGAAATATTAGGCTCAGTGAGCTAATGGAGAATCCCGGTATTAGTAATCGGAAGTGACTCAGCTAGAGTTATCGTGACGCGACACGCTTCCTTTCCCTTCCGATAGATGGTGGCTTACTGCATTCTGACGCCGAGGACGTTTGAAATCATCGCGTCGAGTATTTTCACGAATGCCTCTAACGAACCCGAGTTTCCGCTAATGTCTTCGTGGGGGAGTTTTGGCTCTGCGCTGTCTAGCGGAGTCGTTCATGGAGCTCCGGCTCGTCCCGCCGCTCAAGTCACGTCATGATTCCGCCAACTCCAGATTAATCACGGTAGCCGCGAGAGAGGCACATTTCGAATAAACGCTCGCAAATCACCCCTTCCTTGGCTGGCGTCAAATGCAAATATTCAGTGAATTGTGCGATTCAGCGTGCGTGAATTCCTGTCGCACCATACGCAATAATAACACGCTTCCAACTTACGCTTCTCTTACGTTGAACGAGTCCCCTTGTCCGACCCACGCTACGCATCTGCTGCAGTGGTCGGAATGCCATACTGCATGATAATACATGCATATGCTCGAGCAGACAGCTCTGACTCCGGCTCCGAACCCTCGAAGCCTGGACTGCGGGCTGAAGAGCGAACCATCGAGCGTAGGGTCCGTCAGAATTCCCAGAGCTCTATGTCAATAGTTACAGCTGCTCGTGCAACAAGTGAGGGCGCGCGGACGACCATCGAATTCGAATAAACTAATTCAATTGAAACCGCCTGCTTCTGACAGGACACAAAGCTTGTCTTGTACATTATTCACGGCCGTTCCACCAAGGAGATGTTATTACGGCTCGAAGCTGACGTCGACACCCGAAAGTCGACGTCCCGGCCGGCTGCCTCAAACGAGCTCGAATCCATCGCTGGAGCGGTACTGGGACGCTCCGATGTCACGAAGAACTCGCGAGGTACTCCGATTTCCTCGATTCTCTCCCTGTGCAACGGAAGTCCGAAAGCACGCCTTTCGATTATAGGAACATGAGATCCCTTGGGAAGGACGAAGAAACCGGGAGGTCGAAGTTCGGGGAGTGAAAGCTGCAGAAGTTCCGCAGTGCGCGTCAACAGACTCTACTGGTTCGAGTTCGAAATTTCCCGACAGCAATGCTTTGCGTGTGTTGTGGAACTCGTCCCAGAGGGTCGAAATACGTGGGGTGACTCGGCTTACGTTCCCGAAGACTTATCGACGCGAATGCCGGAACGAGAGACTGATTTCCAAATATCGGATGGAGCTGCTGATCTGCAGAAAAGTCCGTGCTGTGAGTCGCGGGAGCCAACCGCGCACCTCGGGTTGCTTGGTTCCGCTATCGAGGTTTGAGGTTGACGAATCTTCGTGAAGAATGAGCGCTCATCGATCGACACCTCATTTCTCGACGAGAATTATTATGCCTATTAAGGACGCTGTCGAAACGCGAGAATACGTTCAATATCATTCGCCCCGGAAAGGAGGGATATCATCACTCATCATCACCTACGCACGGCGGCTCATCTTACTCAATGCAACCCAATGGCCGCTCTTCCTCCCTCCGTTCTTTTGGGTTAAGCTCGTAGCACCCTCCAAAGGGTAGGTATATTCCTCTCACCGAGTTCATAAAGATGGACATTGATGAATTCAGGCATTTGCCTCCATGACCCGAGGGTGCCCTGCGCTTAATTCATCTTCTGCTGCCTTTTTCTTCATCATTGATAGTCCGCCGACTACTGACCCTCTAGTCTTCCCCGTCAAGCTCCACATCGGCTTCAATTATGGGGTTCACTAATTCAGGGAGCCCGGGAATAAGTGATCCCAGCCAACGAGAAGCCCGAACTGAAGGCGGCGATGTCGCTCATTCTCATTTTCTGATCCATCCGATCAGCTGGTTCAACGCTCGCAAGGTCGCCCGGAACGACGAGTCGAAATGCCAACAGCGGCCCATATCTGCATTAGAATCCTTCTTCTTTCACCGCCGCCGTTGGTCCGTGATTATCCTCAGAAAAAAAGAGGAAATGCGGATGCTCGATCGGCCGACCGATGATCACATAACCGACCCGTCTGCTGAAGTACGCTGGCGCTACAACTCCGCCAGACCAACTGCCGGAGAATGTTCCAAAATGAACGCCTGTCCGCTGCCGGAACGATTGCACTCGTCCCTGCACTGTTTTTACTCTCCTGTCTGTCCGTCCGTCCGTCCGCTCGTCCGCTGCCTGGTCGTCGTCCGCGGTGGCGCTCGCGCGAGCCGGTGGCTATTCGTACGTCGGAAATCCATCCGCGTGTCCGCGACCGATCCAGCTGCGTAGTTTTCCGCCGAAGCCGTGCCCGCGACGGCATGCACGCATTCCGGCCGAATTCATCATCTTCACCGACACTCTCGTCCCCGTCATCGTCATTACGATCAAAAATGATAATGATTAAGGCAGTGTGTGCGCATTCCTCAAGCGTACGTGCGTTCGTATATCGCCGAACTTCGGCGCGTACGGACTCGCCGCGTTTGACTGAATTCCAGAGCACCTCTCGCCCAGCGGTTTGGAATTCTCCGCCTGTGCCGCTGAGCGAGAACTTGAGTAGGACAGGTTGAGGATGAAAGCCCCGGATCGAGAAACTCCAGCAAAGTGAATAACGGTTTCCCTTCGCCAAGGCGTAAACTGCCGGTCTTCTCCGCGAGGAGCTGTCGGTGAATTCCAACGGGGTAGAGTTGCGAGCCCATGAGCGTTGACGGCGGCTCCCTCGCGGGGTCCCCCGACAGGGACCTCTGGCGAATACCCCGGGCAGACATCCCTGCCGCCCGGTCACCCGGCGGAGTATCCTTGCGAGTTCGGCCCAGGATGGCTCCCCGGGAAAATCCCTTTGCGTCGATCAGAGCGTTTGACAGAAACTTGGAACGATCGATGGTAGAAATCAAAGATCCCGAATCGGTTCAGGAAAACTGGCTGGGAGTACACGGAGTCCCGTGGAAAAGAGTTTTGCGGCTCCCGACCCGCACGGGATCGGAACCGGGACCCGCTCTCCACGAAACCGCTCACACGACCCCGACGAGGGAAAGATTTCGACTAATCGTGGTGAGGCTCATTGGTGGCAAACATGAACGCTACTGAGGAGACGCGGGCCAGCTGAGAATAACCCCACGAACGGGGCTCGTACGAAATCGCGCGAAAATCGATCGAATTGCCCGGAATCCTCAGTCGACAAAATTCTCGTTCTGCGCTTGGAAAGCTCTCGCGCTCGGGGAAACGCGCGGAGCAGCAGCTCCCGGAGCGATATATCGCCAGAAAGCAGTCTCGATCGAAGCCTCAGTCGGCCTTGAGTAGCGGACCGCCCGTGAATTGAAGTCGATGTTTGCGTCGACGCAAGACGAACTGCATTTGACATTTTCAATGGGCGATGCCGACTCCGAATCATTCAGCCGTTCGTCATTGCCAATTTTTCTGCCGAAAGTGTTCTGCGACGGAAATCACTATCCTCCACTGCAGCAATTTAGTCGATGACTAAAGAGGGGAATGAAAACCGATTGACGTGGAGTAGAAATCAGCTGACGGTCGGTCAGTGGCATAGAGTTGGTCGGATTGGACCGAGGAATCCAGTGGATGCTCTCGGAGGGAGACTCTTCTGTCAACTCGGATAGACGGCCTCACGACTCTGAAGGAACCCGATCTCCGGTGTTGACTGCGATTTGTCGCGACGTGTTACAACAATATCATGCAGCGAGGAGCGAGTGAACGAGCGATCAGGCGGGCGGGCGGCGAAGTGTCGGGGCATTGTCGCGCATTCTTCGGCGCCGGCGGATTTGTCCCGGGGGTGCCGCAAAATTCGCGTCGGAATTCTCTCGGCCGACGCGCTTTCTCCAAGCCTGGGCTTTGTGAGCTCAACCCCAGCGTTTCGAGAGAGATTGATTTAAGACCTTGAGTCCTGAAAATATCGAGACGCGTTCATACGAGCGAGCGCAGCCGAGCCCAGCGGATAGTGTGCTCCTATTTCTGGTCATTATCCGGTGACTTGAATATGTAGTTAATATAGCCGGCATTGTCCTCTTTTTATTCTCAATAATCATCATTATCATCACTGTCGTGATTGAGGCTTTCTCTCTGTTCTTATCGTGGAGGAAAAACACCTCGCTAAACTCGGAAAACACTATCACCGCGGTGGCAACAACTCGAAATCAGATTACACCGGCGAGATGAGCATCGATGCGATGAGATCGAGGCCGCGAAGATGCTGGACAGGAAATGGGCGACCGACGCGACGGCGTTAAATAAGACGAAACGAGGATACCGAGCGCTGCGCGACGTGATTCGAACTCTAAGCGGGGCGTAGAATAAAGTCCCCCATCCTCGAGAAGTGTTCCGAGACCGGCATTCCGAGCAGCCAATTTTCATCGTCAACCCCGTGGCGGTCTCTCCGGGTTCGATGATGGTAGCGGAAAACAACAGGCGTTTCGATCGTTACGACGGAGCTCTCTTCGATCGTCGCCACAAGCGACGATGATGACGCTTCGTGCAATGACGTTATTCGCCCTTTGCTGACATCGTGCAAATTAAGAAAAGATTGTTGGATCGCGATCAGCTGACTTTCTCCGACATTGATCCATAGTTTGACATTTCACAAGGAACCGAGGTGTGAGAGGAGCCATAGACTCGTGTTCGATCGATCCGTTTGACGAGTCTCGATGCGAGAGCTCTCGGATGAACCCCAGACCGAGCTTTTCGCCATAACGCTGGTCTCCGTCTGCATTCCCCTCAGAGCGCGATGCCCTCTTGATGCAAACCATGCCTCGCACGTCTCGCAGTGAGTGATTCGAGATCCATCGGTCGATTTTCTCCCGAAATGGAAAGTCGGCGAGCCTCGCGCCCCGCCATGGTGAAATTCACGGAGATCTCGCGGAGAGCAGATAATGATGAAGACTGCGTTTCCCACCCGCGTCGTTATATGCTGATTTCAGTAATCGCATGCAAAAATCCCCAGTACTAGCGCTCTCTGCACACGAGATTCTGCTCTGAGACCTCGAAACTCGGAATTTTCATCGATACGTCGAGACTCGGGCGGATTTTCGGCTCGATCTCCGTATTCCTACCGCCGTCGTGCGCCGTCGTCGACGGCGAGGCTCTAAATTTGAGCCGCGAAAGTTTCGGTTTCCGCGGCGTCATTGCATCGACACTGCGAGCAGCTGATTGGAAAGCTTCACCCCGATCACAGACTTCCCCGTGGAACGTTCCTCTTGGAGTGGCAGCTCAGGTTCACCCGGAGCCTTCCGAGGAGCTCTTGGGAAGCTGAAGCTAGTTGTGCACGAACCACAGCATTCGACTCTGCGAGGTCGAATGCACTCTCCACGGGGATCCGACGGGCCCCGGAGCGGGATCGTTTGTCAGATTCCTTCCTCTATAACGGAGTGAGTATGCCGCTCCGTCGACCGCCGACTCCCCGTTCAGATGGTTTTCTTTTTCGTTCCCCCGCTCCGAATCCTTCGCAACGACCGGCTCGCACTCCAACTGTCGACGATTTGTCCGAAGATGGTCTCCCCTCGACTCGAGCTCGACGGGGTCGCTCGAAGAGCTCGGTGTTCTACAAAAAGCCGAGAGCAAGAGAGAAAACTTGACTCGATCTCGTCGCGTCAACAAAGCTCTCCGTCGTTCCGACTGAGTGAGTGGACGAGCGGTGTTTCTGCTCGAGATCTGAGACGGCACGTCGACTCGATCAGAGCAAGCCACCATCGAGGGAAGAGTTGTCGCGATGTCAACAAGATTCCACTGCATCAGCTGACCCGATCAGCTGATCTCTCGGAACATGGTATAGATACATATAGAGTATTCCGAAAAGCTCCCGTCGGCGTCGTAGGCTCTGTGCCATCTCGGCCCGCTCCACCGAATTTTCATCGAGTTCTCCTGGGGGTTTGGGCGTCGAACGATCCTCGAAACTCGACAATAAACTCGACTCGGCGGATCCAATTGCCTGGAACTCGTTATTGACACCGAATAGGGAAACGAAGTATCTTCACCAGGATTGGACCTACAGCAGTCCCGTGAAGACAGAGCGTGCGCGGAGCAAACGATAGATCGATGTACTCCGGTATCAATTTGTTATTACGAAAACGGCATTCCTGGACACCGCCTGGGTGACTGAAATTCGAGTAAGCTCGGAGAAATCGGACACTGCGACCGCCAACGCCGCGCTGTTCAGAGACACCACGCGGTCTCGCTGATTTTTCAAGCGTTGACCAGGCAGACACTCTGACTCGAATGCCCATGTTTTACTCTGACGATAAGAGCGACCTTTGCGGCGGGATTTCTCGAGAGCAACGTCCATCGCCGCAACCGAACAGGCTCTGATCCAGGAATCCAGGATCTGGGAATTCCGTCCGAGTTCCGACCTGGCGCAGAGTCCCAGTTCCGAAGCGTGTGTAGCTCGCGATGTCTTCGCGTGTTCGACGTCTTCGAAATCGGTGACCGCAGCGACGTCGGAAGCCGATCATATGATACGCGGCCGACGCAGGCAGCTTGAAATTCCGTGCGTCCTTCCAGGGAGTTGTTCGGAATTTACAGAATGCGGAGTCGTGCATTCGCTTTCTGTAAAATCCCACGGAAAAGTACAACCCTCTTCGTCTTCAGTACGAATGTGTGCGTGTGTGTAGCTTCTCTTCGGCTGCCCGCATGCCCTGTTACCCCGCCATCACGGAAGGAAAATTCTTCAGAACGAAAGGAGAGAGAGGATCCCACACGCGCACTCGCCACTAGCGCACGCTCTTCATTTTTGTGATCGTTTCCAATTATTTAAAAGACGATACAACCTGGTGAGCTCTTGGCGAGGGAATACCACTGCGATCTTCTTCGACAACTGCCGGCTCGATGCCGGAGATTCCAGTCCAAAGATTTCCGATATTCCGAGTGCGGTCGATCGATAAACAGGGAGTTCCGAGCAGCTGACTTCAATTATTGTCCTCGCCCATGAGTCAGTGAATCGACGAAGTGAGGGAAGAAATCAGTCTTTCGGCTCTATCGTACGGTTTTGCTTTCACTGAAAAATTAAAAAATCGTTTTTTGTTCGATTTCGTTTTTAAAGTTCGTATTCCACCCAGAGGACACGCTTTGATAGACGTACAACGTCTCGCTCGGAAAACTCGGGTGACACGTACATCAGGACACGCGTATACATCGGTTGCGCATTGATCGGCTTGATTGTCTCCCGTGGCGTTGATTGATGAGTCTCGATTGTTGTCGAACCGTGGAAAGCGTCGATGCTGCAGAGCGCGAAGACAGTCTGCTCGTTGGAATTCGATATTCCTTTTCTCGTCTCAACGTCAATCCGAATGTGCACCTATAACGTTTATATCATTATTCTGGACGGAATGCGCAGACGAAACGATCCGATGGCCGACCTTGTCAGTAACCCGTGGTCGCGATAACCGTAATTACCGCTTTAGATGTCGGAAACGAAATGGCGGAATGGCGATTGATCTTTTTTATCGGGACGGGAGAAACGCGCGACACGATCTTGGAAGAGGATACTTTGATTTGGAGTATCGAAGCGAATCTCGCAAGGAGATGAACCGCACAGAAAAGTACGAAACCCAAGACCGTCTAGGTCCGGTGGAAGATCAGCTGGGATTGCGGGATGTTTTCGGCTTGGCTCCTTATTTGCGGGCCCTCGATAGTTTCCTCAGCATCGCGATCGTCAGAACCGCGCATTCGATCACCTGGGAATTGACCCTTACGATTGCGGCATCAGCGAGCGAACATAGGTGTTGCGGTTTCTCGCCTCGTCCGATTCGGAGTATCCCGACTGGAAACAGATGATTAAGAGAAAACTGTGACCGTAGGCTGGCTATGAGTCATTCCGGCCCGCTGTCAGAGTTCGAGTCGGTTCATGGAAACCAATAGAGTTCGTTTGAGGAGAACTCCGACGCGACGACCATCGTTCTGGAGGGTCTGCTTTGATCAGGATCGGGGAGGACAGCGACTCCCGAATCGAGCGAGCGGTTTAGTCGTCGGTTTGAGTAATCGTATATTCGTTTCGGTTTCTGTTTTTTCCCATCGGATGACTGAGCAGACTTTTCGATGCGTCTATCAGAATACCTCCGTAATTTGTCACCCGCCGCTACCTGGCGAGCGAGCAACCTCCCAAACCACATCTGACACGAATGTGTGAATTCAGAAAGTATTTTCGTCGTTCGGTCGGTACGGAAGATTCTCATATGCTCGATAATTGAGGAAAGCAGTTGGACATTTTTCTCTGCAATTCCCTGCGATCGTTGTCCAGCTGTCGAGCTGCTTGCAGCCCTCGGACTCCACCCCATCGAAAAAATACTTATCATTCGAGATTAGAACAGCTGACTCGTTCATTCGCACGCGTAGTCGCTCGCTCTCTCGCTCACTTACTGGGACGGCCGTCATCGGTTGCGAACCTACGAGACTGTGTCACGTACTGCAGTCAAGCAGCTCTAGAGCCACCACTGCAGCGGCTACGAAGCTCGTGACGTATTTGCGGAGAGTTTTCCGATTGATCACTCGGATCCGATACCGTCGGAAGATCGTTGAGCGAAGCAGAAAAAAGTGCATATCGAAGTCGTCGGAAGCACCTTATGGACACGTTTTTCCCCGGGACCCCGAGTAATTTTCCAACTCTCTTGATTGCTCTCGCCGATAGGCTCTCATTGAGGGCAACGGATATTTCTGATTGTGACTTCCTCCCAGGAGGTCCCGGTTTAATTTCCCGACAGGTCTCGGGGATCGGCGTATATCCTGAAATCTCCTTTTTACTCGGGACCAATGGTCGACGAGCGATCCTCTTTGCCATGCACGTTCGATTTATATTGAGAGTCCTTGCGTCGCCGTTTCTCGAGGGAATCACAAAGCTAAGTGGATCCACGTAACTCCCTTCTTCCTTGGCCGTCCCTCCGCTATCTGAAGCTGAAGTCTCATTTTTTTCGTGCGTACCCTCTGGGGGAACCTCAACGTCACTCGATACGAAACATATGATATGCGAGTTTTATATTACGTCAGCCTTTCGCCCGACTGGCTTGAAGATTGGGTTCACTTGCACACCGGTGCCGCCTCCATCTTCGCCAAGAAACATCAGTGCGCTGGAGGTTTCTATGGAGTGAGGGCAACACGGCCCATCGTTCGACCGGTGTACGTCGCCGAAGAACATCCCGGAGGTTCTCGCGTCATCCCCTGTACTCTCCCCGTGTTTTTTCCCGGCGCTTCCCGGGAAGAAGCGGGAGCGATTGTCACATTGTTAGAAGTCGCCGCGAGTGTTTGTCGCCGTGAATATTGGCCGCCAGCCTCTCCGTATTCGCTCATGCGTGCAGCTCGCTACAACTTATATGGGGAGCAGCTGTCGCAGTGTTTGCTCAAACGACGTCCGAGGGTTCTCCAACTGCCTCAGTTGAAAGCCTTCCGGACATGGCCCGGCTGCACGGTGGTGCGGCGGCGGCGGAGGCGACTCTAGAGGACGACGGCTTGCGATTCGGTATGGCGACCGAAGAGTTGACGATAAAATTACAACGTCCGTTAGAGCAACAACGTGGGAGAACGCTGCGACCACCGATTGAAGCAACACGTAATCTCGTCAAGGGGACGGAAATAGATCGGGAACATTTCACAGATCAAAAGCCAATACCTCAGGCGACGTCGCCAACAAGGCGAGAGCGGGTTTCGATTGTCACTCCGAGAAGCACGGGATCCGAACGAGTTTGGACACCTCGACGGATCGACCTGAATATCCGTGAGTAGTCTTTCGCCACACGCCGTCACTCTCCGGTACGAGGGGTGAGTTTGCCATGACAACGGAACGAGACGGGAACCCAGAAACCCCCGAGCGAAAATAAGGTGCCCTTAGCAGCGGCATCAGCGGCCTTGTGTCGTTGCCGCCTTCGTTCTCGAGACATTCGAGGGAGAACTCCTCAGCCACGGTCGGTCGTTGGCGCAGCACTCGTCGTTGCGAGCAGGTCTCGCAGCTGAGTCGCGCCAAGTTTTGTGCAACTCACCCGTTCCAGAGCGGTAACCTGGTCGCTGGAACGACTTGCAGGGTGCCCGGTTGTTGCTCGAGGCGACGAGCAGTCGTTGCTCGTCACTTCGAAAGGATTTGCGCGAGACTCCTGACGAAAAGAGTCCTATTGTCAGATGTGAACGATAACTGACACATCAACTCGACTGACACTGAGAAGCTATTTTCCATCCGCGCCGCACTAGTAGCGGCAGGTATGCCTGACGTAGTCTGTATGCCGTCCTCGAAAACTCGATTCTTATGGAAATACTCACTCGATCCGGAAGCTGCTTTCGAGAGAGATATTCACTCTCTAAGCTCTTCTTCTTCGATCCACTCTTCCAATCCTCTTTGTTCTCCTTAGCTGAACTCTTCGACCCAGAGAGCTTGGACTCCTCCGCTCCTCAAAAGGTCCTTGAGCTCCCGAGCTTCTACATGGAGCTCGCGGCTCTACTCTTAGTTCTCCGTCTATTCAGCCTTCTAATGAGGTCCTCGACTAAGCGAGCACACTTTCCATTGGTCTCCCGATGCTACGATTCGAACGGTTCTCCGCTTAGAGTCAGAGGTGCGCCTTCTCTTTCGTCATATCTGTCCTTCCTTTTCCTCATACGGGTTATGACAGTCAGGGGAGAGACCCCGGTTTCCTACATGTGCAAAGAGCTCTATGCCGGGGACACAGCGCCAGCGGTACGAGGAATCAGGGCACGACAATTATGTGGAGGTCTCATGCGAGAATTCAAAGGAAAAACTTCGATTCGGAATTTGCAGACATATTTAATGCGAAAAACGGGTTCGAGTACGCCATCGCTGGGAGAGGGGTCTCACGGGGTACGAGCTTTAAGGCAATTCGCTGGAAGATTCGAGAGTGAATGGTTACGCCAACGAGCACGAGCCTCTCGGGAGCTCTCCGTCTCCTCCGCAAGTTGAGTTCAGATGTTAACGGCGTCAAAGAAGACAACTTTTCCATACTAGCGCTAATCCGAGACATAACCCGACGAAAGGTCCCAGCTGAGGTAGATGCTCAGGGAGATGTCGGCTTAAAGCGCGTGAAATTCGGTCGGATCGATTCCCGCAATCGATTATCATATTCCTGTAAGGGCAGTGTTACCCCGCACCTCGTTCCTGTGGATTCTCAAGTACAGCTTACGAAGAAAGTCGGAGACTTCGGGAGGAGGGACGAAGGACGGAAGGTTCTCGCTCGCAACGCGTCAACCTTCGTTACCGTTTGCGGCGAAAGAGGAACAAGAAGAAAGAAACCGTCCAAGCGTGCTAATCTTCGATATCATCGGGAATCTCCGGTTACCGTTTATATGAGCACCTTCCGTAATAAACTGAATACTTGATCAGCCTTCCCTCGGCTTCTCGTGCCTCCGTGAGAATCGTCTTCTCGTCGAAGTGCTGCCCACGGGTCGAATTTTCTCACCACATAGATCTTTCCATGTTTCTTAGAAAAGATTCCTCTCCGAACCTTTTAGCGTAGAACTACGCTATAGCCCTCGGTAACGGGCACCATTTTCAATGGGGAGTATTGGGGGGCCAAAGCTCGAAAAAATTCGAATCTTGGAGATAGCATGCGTATGTGCTGGGGTCGTCTGCTAGAGGCTTACGCAATTTTTCTATGCGAGTCACCTGTGTAACAAACTCGTCGAGCTTATTTCTCTGAAACAGAGCGTTTGACAATGAAAATGGTGATGGCTGAATATGTCCGGCTGAGAATGAGGCACCGCTCATGCTACTCAATTTCCCCCTTATCTTGATTATTTCATAAAATACAGGCCAAGAAGTAGGCTCGTTCTCGCAGAACGTCGGAACGAAGACTCGGAGGCTGAAAAAACTGAGGGCAAGAAACCCTCAGCATACCTTGATTAGTCCTAATCAACTGTTCTGGAAACGCTATGTCGATTGATGGACCCAGAAATCCCTTTTTCTGATTTTAAACATATATTTGGCGGAGGATCTCTCCTCCGCTAGAGATGGATCTATTTCTTCAGGATCGCCTCAGTTTTTGCTAAATTAATCGTTGAAACTTTCCTCAATTCTCCACCCTGCGACGATGTTGAAGACAACTAACACCTCCGGTTGAGGTTGTATAATGACAGCGGAAAACGATGTGCGCGCGTTCTTCATTACATATCTCCTCTTATGAGAATGGACTCTCGTCGTTCATTCTAGCCTTGGCTACTACATTCGTGCGTTTCCTTTCCTCATTGGTCGATGTCGATGGTCGTGGAAGGACACCGGCGGGGAACCTTCTGACTAGCAAGCTAAGGATGCCGGACTCCGTGAAGAAAAAAGAACGAGTTGCGCCTAATACATCGTCAGCCATAATCCCGACATAAGAAAACGAACAGTGTTCAGACAAGCGATACGAAGCAGATTCCCGTAGCAAACAAGGGCGAGAAGTCGTAGTTCATTTCTACCGAAGTGGTCCTCAGGAAATCACCTGTCAGGCAGGACGCAACGTGGTGCGAAGAGAGTCTAGCCACGGCGGGCCGTACGGCTTAGCGGACGATTGGGAGAGAGTGGTTCACCCAACGATAAACTTTTTAGACGGTGCTGTCGTCCTGTCGCAGCATTGTGAATGAATGAACGTGTGTCTATCGCGTTGGGACAAATCATTCCAGAATGAAGAGCTCTCTTTTTTGAGTTGCCGCCGCCCAGTGATGGTCTCGAAAAGGAGGATAAGGGAAGCCATCCTTACAATGCCGAATCATGATCATTCTAAGGTTTCGACATTCCATTAAGAACCTCATTTTATTAGTCTTCAACTAATTCATCCCCATCATCGTCTAGATGCGGATGCGCGGCCTCGCGATACTCGAAAAATCCTCCATCGGACATGCAATGATTGTTCCTTGAGATCGGCAATATGAGATCTCATTTAGAGAGCATAGCAGCGTTTCTCCTAGGCGGACATGGTCATGGAATCTAATGTACCTTTCATACGCATAGTCGCGATGTTCTTTAATCCTTATACCCTCCACGAGGAAATGTGGCACTCGGTCACGTACCGCTTGCCGTCCGAATTGCGGGTTGCTAAGCGGAAAACGACGCCGCACTCGGTGCTGATATCGGACCGTATATCCGATTGAAGTTTGTCGGTTGAGTAATGAGAAGATTTTGATGTCATTCGTCAACATTTCTGAGTTTAGGAAATTTGCCGAAGTCTTCGAAGGTTGCTACCGACCGAATCCCGTTCCCGCAGTTGAGTTCTTTGATCTCGTTTTCCTCAAACTAAAAAAGCGTCTTTTGAACAACGGCCAGAGGAAATCTCGTGATACCCTTCGTCGACCGGAGGGTAGTATCGAAAATCTTTCGCAGATCTTCGAACTCACGGAACTACGTGTTCCGTGTTCACGTAGTTCTACGCCCACAAACCGCCTGAGTCCCTGACTCGGGCACCCCGGGGTATTTTTTTTTCCCGGTGTTCCCCATAATGTCCGGGCTAGAGTTCATCTCTGCCTTCTCTTTACGTCCATGTCTTCCTGATGTTTCCCTTTCTCCCATTTACGTTCTCCTCAGGCGCCGTCCCCTCGGGTCCTTGCTCTCGCCCTCTTACGCGCCCTCTCTTACGAGTGAGCTCCCGGTGCACCCGATATATGTCCGTATTACATACATCCAGATCCACTCATCAAGCAGACGAAAGTTCAGGTCAACAGGTGCTCCTACACGCTCACGGGACATAAAATCTCCTCGTTCTCGTCCTCGCGAGGCATCGCAAGCTCAGTGGAGCGATTCGTCAGGTAGCGTTGGCAGGAACGACTCGTCGTTTCTGCTGCTGAATCAGCTCTACGTTACGTGACCCTCATCGAGGCGATCCCGCGCCTCTCCCGCCTGGACCCCCCGCTTCCCATATCGCCCCTGATTCGCGGCGTATTGGGGGTCTCTCGCGGCTGCTCCTGCGGTCCTAACCTCTCTTTTCGGGCTCGGCGCGCTGACGACCCTCTCAGGGGCCTCGGAGGTCGGCGCTCCGCTCGGAGGCCGACAAAGCAAGCTCGTTTGCGGTGAGCTCAGTGGGAAAGAGCAAAGAGGAACTACGAAGAACTTTCGGCATATACAAGCTTGCGGGACGCGGAGTGGCGCTTTTGCGACGTGAGGCGGGAAAAAGTCCCGCGGAAGCTGTTAATCGCGACAAACTACGCAGCCCGCCACCGCAGGCGACACGAACGCTCACTAATACTAGGTCTTCGATCAAGGCAGGCTGCGTTCCAATTACTCGGCCCTGGATAATTCCCTGGGACTCTCCTCCGACTTGAGGATACGGGCTCGCTACGCGAACACTGAAGATCCCTTATTCACTCTGGAAATGTTCGACTTCCCAAGGAACGATCCGAACCTGATTTCTCTGTAGAGAGGAGAAGGAGATAGTTCCCCGAAAATCTCCGGCACTCCATTTTTCGAATCCTCGGGATCGGATTACCAGATCCAATGATTATTATCCGTACGGCTCGATGGGGGGAGCTGGATGAAATTTCGCGTCGGGGCTCAACAAAGTCGTCGAGCGCGGCTGACTAATCAAGACAGAATGCATGGACAGCAAACGAAAGTCGAAACGAGTAGAAGGATAGGCAAATGATGGATGGAAAAGACCCGGTCAATCGCAGCGCCGCTCGTCGTCCATTGGTTCATGTATCCGAACGGGAAATTAGAAATGCATGGGAGAACGGCTTCAGGCAGGTATAGTTGGGTTTACGCGGCTACTCCTCGCCCGATTTGAGATCCAACAAACAGTAGGTACCTATTATTCGGACGCTCAGAAAATGCGTACTGAGTTTACGTTTTCGAACGAGGGATGTTCTCCTCTGAAAAGTTCGGCAGCTCTGTCTCCGTTTCCTTGGCCTCAATTAACGAATGCAGCGCTCGGAGGAGCAAGCGATGTTGGAAGTTTGCCAAACATGTCAAACGTGTCTGGGCGGCTCTTTCGCCTGTTCCTGGTTCCGAATTCGGTCCTCCGGGAGCACTGCTTCTTCGAGGGACGGCTGGTCGAAGGAACGCGAGGGAACTCTGAGCGAGTTAAGCGCGAGTTCCCTGAAGTCTACCTACACAGAATGAGAAGAAGGAAACGGAAGCGTGGCAATGGAACACCCCCTAATACCTAGCCGCTAAGCAAGTATCCGGATGGGATCGAGGGACGGGGCTTCGTCGCGACGACGCGACGTCGATATGGCTCAGAGCTCGACCGGTTTCGTCCCAATGGATGTCGAGGAGGTCATCGGCCTTCGTATGTGCTCTGAGGTCTGAGCGGTCGAAATGTGTTGAACTGGAACGTCGACTGCAACGGAAGTATCGAAAATCCATTTCTCAGGGACTCTTAAGTCCTCCCTGCCCAAAGCAAGGCAACGCTTATCACCCACTTTAAGTTCCTCGAGTGACCGAGACTCTATCGGTTTCTCGAGGTGTGTGCGTGCCGTTTCCGAAAGGAAGCTGGCCACGGCAGCCCGTAGAAAGCTCGGATTGCTCATCCGAACGTCATATTGCATCGGTTGCACGTAGCTCGTTAGGCTGCGCATGGGAGGGCAAGATTCACTGCTTCTCGAAGCTGGGTGATGTCGTTAGGCAACGCCGCGCCGCCTGCCTGGATCTCCTAGAATCTGAAATTTCACTCGGAAAATCTGAGTAAGCGAATAGGGCAGCCGGTATCGACCGAGCCCTCGGTCGGAGATGGAGCAAGTCTCTGCTCTCGAGCTGCGTGATTAAGGTCTTGGAGAGAATGTTCTTCAACGTGGATCCTTCCTTTTTGCAGGAGACTCGACGACTCAACCATCCGTGCCCTTCCTCGCAGGTAAGTGCCTGAGAAACTGAGGGATCGATGATGCAGAGCAGAGATGATATCTGCTATTGCATTCTTGGGACCAGAGAGTTTCCATCCCTTTTGCATTATATCATGGATCGACGAGACGCGCTCTTTCTCTCGGGACGAGGAGTCACTTGGAAGAATATTAACTTTCTCCTGCTCTCCTGATAAGTCACATGAGTGCGAAAAAAAATGTTTCCGAGCCGCTAGTATCGCAAGAGATATCTCTCGTCACCTGATAAGCAGATCGCTTTATGTGGGACGACTCTCAATTGCGAAGCGGGCCATGAGAATATGTATCGGAACCAACAATACCGAATCGGGCGCTCCCATCACGTCATTCATACAGTCGGTGAATCAGATTAACGATCGTTTCTCGGCCGGACGACTCGAGGAATCCTCGTTTGGCGACTGTCCAGTGCACCGCGAGTGACGCACGCATGCTCTCGTGCGCTCTCGTCGCCGACACCTCGCGAATCACGATTTAGTAATCATCGTTTGCGTCCGGTGTCAAATCGAAAATTAGCTCGAAAAAAAAACAATTTCCGGAATCATGAGAACCTCTCCCTTTCGGAAGTGAGAGAGATCACTCCATGAGCCTGCCATGGGAGAAAAATTGGTTTCATCAATCTCGTTTTCCCCCTAAACTTCAGGGTGATTCTCATGCAAGCCAGCGATCCCCGGATGGATCGAACTTAAGAAATCCCATCGATCGAGGCCACCGGTTCGGTTCCTAGCTGGGGTCAGCGCGACGGACACGAACGTTGAGGTGTCCGTTCGTTGAGCGTTTCTCGATTTCTCTCCTCGCCCCAACAAACACGCCAACCAGTCGACCTACCGGCTGACCGACCGCCAGCCAAGCAGCCAACCGAGCGAGCGACCACACAGAGCTTGTCGAGGCGGGACGCGATTCAAAAATAGTTCCACAGACGGCTACGTAATGGAAGGTTCGGCGACGTACTGTCTTTTAGACCTACTGGCACTGCCGTGTGGCTGTCATTGTACACGTCCGCGGCAATAGGAGTCCACCAGAACAACCATCACGAATACTACTGCTACTACCGCTACAACTACCGTCGACTTCAGTCGCAATTTCGGTGCCGGCCGCGAATCTCGGCTTCGGACCCCTCAGCCCGTGGATGGATAGGATTCATTCGCTACTTCGTTAGCGAGATTCGGGGAGAGTGAGGGAGAAGGAGAGATCAATCTTCCATGCGTGACTCTTTTGAGAGCTTTTTGGACTCCCAAGGTTGACCAAGCGCTGTCAATGACATCGGTGCGGACCCGAAACGGTACCATACGGTTGGAAAAAATCGAAACGTGGGCTCGAGTCCCAAACGTATGAATGCGGGATAGGGACCCAGTTCTTCGGCACCGTTCCTGGATGACGGGACTCCTTTAACGCTGGTGAGTCGTTCCATTCCTCATCGACGCACCAAGGATATGAGAGCAGACCGGAAAGCTCAAACGCGGGGGGAAATTAATGTAAATAAGAACCTCCGCAACATTCGAGTCTCCGCTGTTCCGAAAATTGTGGGAAGAAGCAGCTCGAGTCACGCTCGAGACTGCGTGATTACGTTTCGAATGCTGGTCGCGCTCAGAATTCGGTTTTCATAGTGGAATTGCGCAAGAGGATAATTACAGGAAGACCGAGAAGCTGCTTGGCAAGCCGGCAGATCAGAGATGTCAGATTAGCGGCGGCGGCGGCGGCGGCATCAGACCAGGGTGGCGCCGGCGCCAACTCCCTCACACAGAAACGATGAGCTCGCGGCCGACCGAGATAATTCCTCGGATTTGACTTTCATGTTGAGCACTTATGATTGTTGTTATTGTCGATGATGGGGGAGAAGACGAGACTGGAAAAATCATTTATTACTCCCCGGCGGAGCTCCGCTCGCGAATCGTATGGGCCGAGGCGCGGACAAATCCGGTGAACGAGACGCGCCGACACAACGGAGCCACTCAATTGTGGTGACGGCAATCATGGAAACAAACGGTGCCGCTGGAGCTGCTGGCTGTTCGTTCCAGCGGCGCCGGCGTTGGTCCAACCAGCAACGTCGCAAGCCAATCGAACGAACGTTCACGCGCAAATATGTCTGGGGGCTCTGGGCCGACCCACGATAAGCGAAGGAGCGATCCCCGACCTCCCCGCCGTTTCTGTTTTCTCCAAAAAAGAGGCTTGAGCAGATGCGAGCGCCGAGCACTGGTCAGCGGCAGAGATCATCTAGGGCGACAAAATCATATGACGACGCGTTCCCGATATCTCGGGACTTGCGTCCCCGCCGCTGGGAAGGCGAAATTGAGAGCGCTCCTTCAATAGCTCGATTTTTTCATGGGGCCTGGTGCCGTGGTGATAACCTCCGTCTGAATATCGCGAAAGTTCGCAAGGGCCTGATGCCCACTAGTTGTCCCGTTCTCGAGGCTCCTCGAAGGACTCTGGCCAGCGTGGAGTCGATGCGATGTACTCATTGCTGAGATCGATCGGTCAGTCAGCGATACTAATGACAAGCGTGCGATTTCACGGAAGACTTATCGACTTTCAAAATTTCCACGCACCTCCAGCCGCGAATCCTCCCTCAATTCCGCCTCCACAAGCTATGGCTTGTTCGAGGAGTCGCGATGTCTGTCGGAGACGGTCTGACCGAGCTCTTGTGGTCACGCGCATCGAGATCCTTTCTTTCTTGTCGAGAGATCGATAAGTGCGTCTTCGCCGCGAATACAACGACGTCGTCATCAATAACGTCGGCAATAATGAAGACGACGACGACGACAGTGTAGACGATGATAGCACCGATCGAAGCCACAAATAGCAGCGAGAAGAATTCGGGTTCCCGCCAGGACATCGAAGCTGTCCCGATATCGTTCGGATTGGGTGGGCTCCACGTTTGCTCAGCTTGTTACACCTCTCGGTCGGCTTGATGGTCAAGTGAAGTTCCGATGATTCAAGCACAGCTTGCGGAACAGAGTTTTCGGGGACGATCCGCCCGATGCGCCTGAATTCGCTCACGACTCGTCCTCCGGGATTAAGGCAAGAGCCTCCGATCTGCCGTCGAACGAGAGCCGTATAATAAAGGCGATGCTGCTGGCACCTGCGGAAATCGACATCGAGCACGCTATCGCGTATCGATTCATGCATGCATCAACATATCTCCTGGATGAGCATTCAGAGCCAGCGCGCTCGCAGTTCGCCGCCGTCGGATCTCCCCCCATCGGGGATTCAATGTTTCTCGGAAATATCCCCGGAACCCATGTCCGAAGGCCGAGGCCGCTTCTCAATAATTTCAAACTGGAACTCGATCGACGGAATTCCACTCCGAGTGCATTGGAATGAGCATCTTCACTCGTCTCGTCTCGACGGAGGAGAAGCCGTCCTTGAATCGTAGCGGAAACCGACACTCGTTGTCGTGTATATCCTCGCATCGATACGGCTGATATAGCTGAACTTGAATTATCATCGAGATCAGCGAGTCACGTCACAAGCCGACCACGCGTATCCCACAATTGTGCCTAATGATACACTTCCAGTGTATCTTCGTACGGCGGCCGTCGAAGCCGTTGCGAAGAGAGATCATATGCAATGTCCTGTTTCACGAGGGACACCAAGCGATTTGCATAAATCTGATGGGTTTCCGAAGTTGCTGGATGGCCCAGCCCGAAAAATGTATGCAAGAACGACTCCCTATTGATGATGATGATGATGAGACTCACATGAATTTGGTTCGACGCGACGATTTTACGTCATACCTTCAGACCCCTGCCCGTTCAATTCGCGGTATATGTATTCTGATTGGCGGAACGATCTCACAGGACGCACTAACATTTTCGACTCGTTTTTTCAGGAACGTATCATTACTGTCCCTTTGAGAAAGAGGGAAAGCCTGTGGATATCTCGAAGATCTCAAAGCACACCGATATAGGGTGCTTCACCTGTATATGTCTGGTGAGAAAACATTTTTTCGATCCATGCGCCGGATTCCGGTGGAATTGCGAGTTCTCTGCAAAAAAGTGAATGAGAAACTTCGTAATGAAAAAGATTCGCATCCATCACTGTATTTCTAATCAAAGTGGATAACGCGTTGTGATATCCCGTTGCTCTTTTTCGCGTGAGATTGGAGCAACTATATGTACGTTTCATCCGCACTGAACATGAACGACGAATTCGCTGATGCCTCCGTGAGAAGGATTTTATTATGGGGAATTTCCGCTATTTCCATCCACACGTCTTGTCCTGTTCCCCTCTGCTCTCACGCAGGCTTCGTTGGCATTCTCCCAGGCAGCCAGACGGGCCAGCGGGCGGGCAGCCTCCGAAGACAAGCTTTGCGCGGAACAGCTGTTGCTCGCATCTGTTGCACCAGATTTCGGGGATCTGGGGAGATACGTGATCTGTCTGAGAGAATCTGGCTGAGGTCAACGAGGAACGTACGCTCGTGGATTACGAGCGAGCATATTCTCATCCCTTCTAGGATACCTTGACAAATCTATCGATCTTCTACTCAATTGGGCTTCCAGAATACCGATATCGACCATTGTTGGGGCAGCGGGAGAAATCTCGGAGAATATGATCGATCGCCTCGTTTTATGTAACTGTCTTGTACTCCGTTCTCCCCTCCCTATTCAATCCAGCGACGACGACCGACGACGCACTGAAACGATTGCCGGTCCGGGCCCGACGAAGCTGCGCAGTCGATGGCGCCAACTGTCGTTTGTATGTACGATGTTTCTTCGATGATAATCGAACACTTACGACCATATTGGAGTTCCGGAATTACATAATCGGTTCCATTGGAAAGACTCTCGGTCGATTCGTGTGTTCATGTTCTTTCTCGTGAGAATCTCCCTCGTTCCGACTTCGTGCTTACCATGACGCTACCAATTTTCGAAGGTCGGCTTGCCGGCTCGGTTCGGAGCACTTCACTCAACCGCGTCTAGCATTTTTTCCAATAATTTCTCGCCGAGTTCCTAATTTTTCTTTGGCGTGTATCCGGGGCGAACTTGTGTCGGAGGAAGAAAATTTTCATCCGCTTGCTCCATGCGCGAGATCGGCGGAGCGCATCGCCTCCTATCCATCCAAGTATCAATAATTGCGTGAAACATAAACGAAGCTGGGCCGAGTGAGAATGTCTTGCCGTATCCAGCGATCGAGTTCGTCGTGGCTGAATGATTTCCTCCTTGATCAAAATTGTCATGGCTCCTCGCTCTGGGACGTTTGTCTGCCAAATACTCGTCAAGTACAACAGTTCAATTCCCGCGCTTGAGCCGGTAATCGCCCCCCTCAATCGACTCCAGATACTTACCGGGGAAACTGACGAATTTTCTGCTTAGAATAATTTCGTACATCGAATACCCCGTCGTCGGCCTTCAAAATTGGAGTATTGGAGTCTTTAGGAAATTACGATATGTTGGAAATGGGCGTTTGAGTATAGGAAGGTCAGCCATGTCAATAATATGGAGATTGTCCAGGTGGGAGGGGCCACGAACGCTTCAGAAGTTTCTTTTCAAGCAGAAAAGCTCAATCGTCGGCTTGAGAATTCGAACAAAGCCCGCTCTATTGAGCAAGGGAACGCGCAGAACCTCGTTCGCCGGCTGTGCAGCAACGGAGGAAGCGTATGCAAAGGAAGGACCCGCACGAGCTCTTCTCTGCTCGAGATTCTATTCTTCCGGCGAACGCCGCTGGATGCCGTGGTCCTGTTGATTTGGCCCAGCGCGGTTTCCCCGTGGTTTTTGGATAGTTTCAATTTCTGATCCAATCACATTCCGAGCCCAGAAACGTCTTAGTGAAGTGCAGCGCATGCAAGCGTTGAACGAGTAGCCACTCGAAACCGATCGATCTTCCACTCTTCGAGAGCCCATCGCACTGACGGAACACTAGAATAAAGCACTACAAATTTTGAAACAATTCCGCAACTTTCAGAATTCCGTGGGCCGCACACGTTTCGCTTCGGTATTTAGCGGGACGTGGATGAAATGTATTTCCAGGAGCGTTGAAACCCTCGACTGTTGAGGACGGCGAGATGGAGAAATAACAGATCTCGGATCTACGGAAAAAAAAGACCGGGGAGCGGGCAAAGCAGAACCAATTATATATTGCAACACACCCCCAGATTCTGCCGGCCGATTCTTAGTTTGCGTCTAAACGAGTTTTTCTCGTCGGTTGGAAACTAATAGATGAAGTTTCCGAAAGGAGCCGACTGCCAGACTGATACTCGTCAATCCTGACATGATTTGTATCTGCTGTCGCCACTACTACCCACGACGTGTGTGTCAACGATAAGACACCACCATGGTATTCTCTGCGAAGAGCATTCTTTAATTCGCGCTTCGGCGATTGGGAAGCTCCTACTCCATGTTGCGCAGCCAGAAGCGGGTCCACGGTGGAGTCGAATGGAACATCGTCTTATGAGACTCCCTTCGAAATTTTCCGAGGAGACGAAATTTCGGGTCGAAAGGAGCACTGAGAGGACCAATACTGCATGGGCAGCCCAAAATATCAGAGAATCAACGAACAATCAATCTTTTGCGGATCCAATCATGGGGCTGCCATCGTGTAAGATCAAACCCTTCGGAAAAGGGTTCGCTGAAAGTGTTGTCTGTCGTCGCTCGATTATCTCTTTGACCTCATTGGCGCCTGAGGGCCACCAGCGTGGGAAGTTTGATGGACTTCGCGTTGGAGAGATTATATTTTGGTCGGATTCTGAAGAACTTGCGCCGCCGGTATCGCCCACCTCCGCATCATCTAGACGCATGAATTGCATTCATTCCATTCCTGGATTCAATTATCATCAACTAGTAGTCAACAAGTCGCTTCTGCTTGATGATTGGGAAGACTACTCGAATCCTCCCCGCCTATGAGCGAATCGGGAGGTTTGCCCTCAGAGATCCTAGGATGAGAACGAGGCGGATAAGGCTCAGGATAGAGCAAGGAAGAGCCGTCGGAATCATCCGTTGCGTGACAGAAACATTTGGATTGATTCCGCAGTGAAGATGTCCCGCGGTGGATTCCAGCTTCAATTACAGTCAAGTGCCGCTAAGTTGGAGCTCCTATAAGTTGGAAAACTCCTCTAACTTATAATTTAGAGTCGCTTTTCTTATGGTTTGCTAAGTAAAAGCATAGACCCCGTGTTGACTCTCTCCTCTAACTTATAAAACCTCCTCTAACTCATAATTTGGAACGATTTCGCCGCCCTAAGTTGTAAAGCGCGGAAAAATGATCCACACAGCCAAGGTTTAACGTCCCGGGTACTGTTATTCACATTGCTTCCGAGGACGGATCCATAGAGCAAAAATGTACCCAGGAGGATCGAGGCCGAGTACCTGCGTTTCCGTAAGGAATATTTTTCCGGCAGCAGGGATCGAACCCACACCGCCTTCCGCGCGAGCGGCGTCGTTGCGGCTATGCACGTTCGCACGAGTAGCGACAAAAGCGCTAACCACTCGACCACCCGTCGGTTCAACCAACATGACTATGACGTCTCAATGCACACGTGCTTCTGTCTGATGTTCGTCGTGCGTGAGCTTCTGTCAGCTACTTTTGTGGCCAGTTTCGGTGAAGGGAGGGAGTGAGGACCATGCCCACCAACACGAACTTAAGTTTGAAAGACAAAGTGGAAGTTCTGGGAGAACTCGAAGCAGGTAGAAGTAAGCTCGACGTAAGAAGAGATTGGAAGATCTCCCAGACTACGCTATACAATATCAAGCGAGATGCCGAGACGATACGAGCACAAGCGGCTCTGAGACGAAGCGCGAAATGCAAGCGGTTCAGGAAGTCGAAATTCGGAGATGTCGAGTCTGCTCTCTTCAAAACCTTCAGAGAAGCTCGTGCGTCCAATCCTACCCTGCCGATTTCTTCATCATGGCTCCAGGAGAAAGCTAAGTCCCTAGCAGCAGAGCAAGGCGACTCCGATTTCAAAGCTTCGAACAAATGGTTGGAGGGTTTCAAGCAGCGTCACCGCTTATCGTCAAAGCGAACATGTGGCGAGGCAGCCAAGGTCAATCAAGAGGACGTGAACCAATGGCTGGAGAACAATGAAGGGATCCTGAACGATTACTCCTGTGAAGACATATTCAACGCGGACGAGACAGGTTTCTCTACAAAATGATGCCGAATCGGACGGTACATTTCAAAGGAGAAGCCTGTCATGGTGGAGAACAAGCGAAAGATCGGTTCACGGTTTTGCTCTGTGCAAACTTCGCGGGCACCGAAAAATTGCTGCCCTTGGTGATTGGTCACAGTAGAAACCCCCGATGTTTTCCGAAATTGGCGAAGCGCGAAGCCTTCCATGACAGCGCGAAGCTGGGTTGCCACTATCGATCGCAGAAAAGGGCATGGATGGATACAGCGATCTTCACCGAGTGGCTCTTGAAGATTGAGGGAGATTTCAGGAAGCAGAAACGCCGAGTACTTCTGCTCCTGGACAACTTCAAAGGTCATGAGGTGGATATCGAACTCAATCACGTCAAGATTCTCTTTCTTCCTCCGAGGACCACATCGAAATCGCAGCCCATGGACCAGGGCATCATTTGTAACGTGAAACAGTTGTACAAAAAAAAGCTGGTCGAACATTACTGGGCCATGGCACAGGACGGTCAAGTGAAGGAAATAAATTTGCTCCAGGGTATCCGGTTCCTGAGAGAGTCATGGGATGATGTCAAAACTTCCACCATATTCAACTGCTTCAAGAAATGCCTCCCGAACGTTCGGAATGCCAGCGCTCAAAGTGAGAACAGCGATGACATAGACGAACCGGATCGAATGATTATCCGAGACTGTTTCCCCATTTCCATGACTTTCGGGGACTTCGTTCAGGCTGATCGGCAACTTGTGACTTCCGATGATTTCGAGCCTGAACACAATGAGGTCCTCAGCGAAACCTCGGATGAAGAACCCGGGTCCCCCTTCGAGGAGCCCAGTTGTGGTTTCGTGACCGGCCAAGAGGCTCTCCGAGCCTTGGCTACATTGGTCAACCATTGCTCTCAGAGACAAAATATTGTTCCAGGGATCAGCAGGGCTCTACATCAGTATCGAGATCTTGTTATTTGTGACATTCTACAGGAAAAAGACAGGCAGATCTTCGATATTATTTTTCGAAATCGAAGCCTTAGTTGTTTGGTTGTATTTTGAAGACGAGAATTGTATTGATGGGGACTGACTTTGTTCGGAACGGTAGATAGTAGAAACTGAGTACGGTACATAGTCAGGACTCTCCATAAGTTAAAAACGTAAATCCGCATGGAGAAGATGGAATAAATTAAAGCAGATATCCGTTCATGATCACTATCGTCAATTTTATGCCTACATTCATGGAGGCAGATAATAATCAGCGCGCATCTGTCCGAATTAATCCGGTCTAGATTGACCCTCCCCTAACTTATAAGTTAGAAAAAATATTCAAACCCTACTCCCGAATTTTACAAGTTAGCGGCACTTGACTGTATAGAGAAATATCCACCGCGCTGGA
Source organism: Galendromus occidentalis (assembly GCF_000255335.2). Lineage (NCBI taxonomy): Eukaryota > Metazoa > Arthropoda > Arachnida > Mesostigmata > Phytoseiidae > Galendromus > Galendromus occidentalis. The sequence continues at coordinate 142,408 of NW_003805407.1, read as the reverse complement.
AGTTGACGAGCTTTTGGGTTTACTCCTTCCGCATTGGGAGAATTCAATTGTCTCTCAGTTGCCGAAGAGGAGTTAATTATTGTCTCTTGACAGAATCTCCCGGGGCGGCCCAATCGTCTCGGAATTAGAATCTGGAGTGTACCGATTTCCCGGGAAGCCCAGAAGACGAAAGGGGTATGCCACGGGAAGAGCAGAGATCACGACGATCGTCTTCAACTTGAAGGAGACTTCGATGAGTGCGGAGAATTTCCGCGCACTCATCTGAGTGGAGAAGAAGGAGAAAAAAGACCGAGCAAAGAAAACTTGTGCGAGATTCCCGGATATGTATTGCTCGCAGGGAAGTTCGAGAACTCTTGTGATTTCCGGATTTGCGCCGAATGCTCCATTTCTCCAGAGGTTTCGTCTGATGAAATTTCGCTCGTTACCCACGACCGTATCGTTCCGATAAGGGACGTCTTGGACGGAAATTTCAACCAGATTCCATTTTTGATTACAGAGAGGGAAAGTCGTCTGCCAAAGGGCCCTGTGCGAGGTGCCCAATAATTGTTTCTTGCTCCAAGAGAAACTCGGTAAAAAATCATGCTGTTTATCGTGTAGAGGTGAGTTTCTCTCTTCCTCCTATTTTCCACAAGGTCTCTGACTCCCATCACGGACAGATATGTACATATATGATTTAGAGTAGGCAACTGTTTGTAAGAACTTTCGCGAATTAAATGGAAATCCAATCCCTTCCTACCCCAGATTGCGTGCTCAACGGCACAACTCATACTTCGTCGTCGACATGGACCGACCCCAGGGATTCATGTCTACGATTCTCCTGTCAGGTGAGGCTTCCGATTTCGTCAAGAGGCCACTGTGCTTCTCCACGCAGGCAGAACGCGCAGTGGCTCGACAAGACTTTGAGGTTATTTCGGCCGACTCTATTATGAACCAAAATGGCTTCTTGTTTACTCGATCTCCGCAGTCTTCCCTCCATCATCTCTATCCTGCGTAAATTATTAGTTAACAATATTTACAGTAGGCGTAAATAATAATCCCCGGCCCGAGCGCCAAGGCTTCGGTCAGGTGGCTTTCCCAGGAACTGTCTCGAGATTTCGGACGAGCACGTTCTTTGAAAATCGGACTCGAAGTCGGAACGAAAGCACGAGAAAATGTCCGAGGGCGATTCCACCCTGACAGAGAAATATACCGATCCCGGGAGAGAACGCTCCGTACAGCTCCCTCGCGATGAAACCCTCTAGCTCTTTTTCCTCGCTGAGTCATTCGCATTATATCATTCCGGTGCCTGCTGTATTCGGCTAATTCGGCCGAGGTCCGAGATCTAAGGGCCGCCTCAATAGACTTCTTTCTCTGCTAGACTTTCCGGGTCTCCTAACGCCAGGGTCTTCTTTACAGTCCGGTATCATCACGAAATTTCGAGAAGAATGTCATACACCTTGTGAGAACCCCATACCTCCCAGACCAGGACAATGTTGCCCATCTTGTCAAGGTCAGTCCCACTTTGGTATCTTAGAGTTTCCCTCAAGGCGACTCTCGTTCACAGCGGATCGGTGTCCCTGAGAGGACGGTCAAATCAATGAAACTCGTCTGTCATGGACAAATTGACTCAGGGCTGGGTCCACGAATGAAGCGGGCTCTCCCTGTGCAGCCGCAACATCGATAATTTTCACAGTAGTTTATTTCTCACGTTTTGCAATGGTGGAGGAAGTTCCAGTACATATCCCGCACTCAGTCAGTGAAATGCCGGAGAGTCGAAAATTGAGCTGCCGGATATTCCTGTCGCTTCCGAGTCGCCGCCATTTTCAGATTCGATTTTGATTTCGAACCTTTTGTTCTTCTCTTCTGTGAGCGTCATCTTCTGTGAGCGTTCCATGAAGAACTTACATCCTCCGATGTCGTGCGCGAAGATCCAGTCCAGCAGCCTCCCTTGCCATCGAGCAGCAAGAGATCATCCTCTGCGCGAACTTGCATTTCCGTAAGGTGAAATCAATTTCTCGCCACGTACGACCGGACTGTGACAATGTGTGCCGCTGTTTCCAAGAACACGATCGACCTCCCAGCTCTCGGCTCATTGAAGGTTTAGCTGGCTGGAAGTACGGCGGAACTCCGCACGGAAAGTCAAGCGTGTTTCCAGAGGATCGTTTCCGTGACCGTGCACGTGTTATGTTCTCGGGAAAATCTTATGGTCAAAAACGAGTTTTTCGTTCCGATCCCAGAAGTTCTAGGTCAATTTCGATTCGCCAGGAGAAGTTCTCTCGTCTTGGACGGACATTTTTTCTGAAAATATCCTTCAAGCTCTTCACCGTGAGCCGGATATGCTCTTTCAATGATTGGGAACCATATATCTAAAAGTGACAATCGAGACGAGGGGCCGGAGACTCAGGTCAGGAGTGTGTACGCACTCGAACGGGAGCGGCGCCCTCCGCCTTTGGCCGTAAAGGTCGTACATAATTATTGTGCATGGGCTATGTGGGCCGAAGCAAAGTTAGCTCAAGTAGCCACTCAGAGCTCCGAGCATTCACGCACAGATCGCTCTCGAGATAATTAAGCACAGGCCTGCTTGGCGTCGGTCGCTTCGGATAATAGATATATACACTTCATTTCCGAATCACTTCCACTGCATTAATCGAGCCCAGAGCTGATGGGCGGTGCGCGGTCGGTCCATCCGCCGCACGGTCGGCTGATGTCACGCTGCCGGGCATATTTTCGTTTCGCTCAAAATCTCGCTCGGACTCGGCAAGTCCTAACTCTTTCCTCACCGTGTAATCGGTGGACGTTGGCAGAGAATGGGACGCAGCGACGGAATTCGGACTGAGTCTTCTTGTGGTATTTCATAAATTCGATGGGATGAGGCTCATCTTATGATTTGGATCTTCGGGAGAATTTTCCCCTCGAGACTTGAGGAAAGGCGTCGGGGGCTCCCCCAATCGAAAGGAGTTCTCTCGAAGATTCGAGTTTCATCCTCCGCGAGTGTCCTGGACTGTCTTTGCTGGTGCTGGGGCCTTATCTCGAGCGCACTCGGACGCAGTGGCTGATTCCGAAAATAAAGAGAAGTGGTACTCCTGGAGGCTCTCTTCCAATTTCCGAAACACAACACAAGAGTTCTCTTGATCACCTCCGACTTCACTCAAGTGCTTCTAGGGAGAACTAATTTCGGCGAGAGGAAACCCAGTTACTTGCCTTCCTGTGCCATCGTGCCCCCGACGCGGCTCCGCTTCAGGAAGCAAGGTATCAGTCCATCCTCCTGCCCCGCTCGAGCAACCCTCCGGCCGGCGTCAGTCGGCTGATTTCCTGTTTGGTGTGCAATCATCATCCTGTTGCTCGCTTTGATGTCGACCAGAAACACTCTCCGGCTCCGTCAAAAGCGAGAGATGGTATCCTTTGAAGCCACTGAAGCAAGACAGGAGTCTCTGACGGGACCTCTTTCAGCGAGGTGATTCAGAGCACCGCTTTCTGCGATGCTCGCCCTCGAGCACAATCCAACCAACGATTCCCTGGACCGAGGCGTCCTAGAACTGCCGCAATTTTTCCATTTTCTCAACCCTTCGCTCGTGATGATATCTCTCTGCCCTTTGGTGTTGTCGTCGTCGTCGTCGTCTCGACGTCGTTAGCCGTGCCTCCCCTTCGCTGAGTTCTCTCGCAGTTCTGTCGTTGTCAATGCCTCCCGCGACAACATACCTTCCTTCCTGCCGTCTATGATCTCCTTGGTGACATTTTTTTCGTTGAGGGTTTTGGGCTTCGAAACAACTCTCGGCGACCTGACTCATCCAAAGACCAGCAAGAGCCTCCTCTGGAAAGAGTCTCGAGCCATCAGTCGGGCCCGAATCGAAGCAATCGAAGCACCTACTTCGAATCTCCATGCGAGTGTATATGAGGACGCTCTGAAAATATTCGGAACATGCACGTGCTGCCGACTAAATCGGTGGCCGCAACCTGCGTGATCTGATTTTCAATGCAAAATACCGAGTACGTGGCGTGCGAAGCGTCGAGAACTCTCAATAAGGGCGCGCATTTCCGCTTCATTGCAGGTTGTTCGCTAGACGGGCACGAGTACGCAGAAGGAACAAATTTCACGGCACCCACGGATCCGTGTCTTTCTTGCTCCTGCAAGGTAACTAATTTCGAGCAATATATAGGTATACGAATATGAGGAGACGCTCCTGTCGGAATCGGCCTCGATCCCTCCACCCTTCTCCAACGTCCTGGCTCCGTGGAGCTTCGAGAGGAACTTGTGCAATCGGTAAACCCTTGGAGATGATTTCGAATCTTTCCGCGCGAAACACGAGATTCCATCCTCGATTTCCGAGTTGAATCCTGCGAATACACATCTCCATTTGTGTAGAATAATTATGATAGAGCCACGTCTATGCCATTTCCTGATCGGCCATGAGGCCCCGGTTACACGAGGAGCGATACGCGGGGGCGGAATAGCCTGTACGGGGTCCCTATTTTTTCCCCTCGCGGGATGATAGCTCACATAACCTATTCTCCGGGAGCGTCGAGCTCCAAGCTCGGCTCCTGTAAGTTCCAGGGACTTAATTTCTTGAGTAGTGGCGAGCAACAGACGGAAGAGCAGCGGCTGAACGTTTTTGGAGCGTCGAGCGAAAGATCACATCGCCAGTGACAGGCTGTCCGTCATTTGTACACTCGCGTTCGCGCCTGTCGTTTCCGTCGCCTTGACCGCCATAATTTCCGGCCTCGACAGCTCTCATGATCCACCGGAGCTCACCCTGGAAAAGCCGCACGTTTCCACGTCCCGGAAATATCCGCGAGCTGGAGACGTTCTTGGCTATGGGACTACGTCGTCGATCACGGTTAGGGATCGATTTTCTCGGTGTTTGGGAGTGGAAAATTCAACCGACGATGAGGATTCCGCGGTCGATTCGAGAAGCGATTTTCGACGGAAGCTGAACACGCCGACCCGAGGAGAAAACGAGCGATTGGCAACAATGTGCGAGGAAGCAAACTCCGGCCGATTGACGGCGGGCGTCGGACAGCTGTTTGGCTAGAGGCCAGATTCGTTCCGACGGCGGACGAAAAGCGAATGTTTTGCACTTTGCAAAATCCTTCTCGCTGATCAGCGTTGCGTCGTTGGTTACGTCGTTGCACGGAACAGACAATATCATTGCCGACAGGAGCAGCAGCAGATCGTTCCGTAATGCGCCGCTGAGCCGTCAAGGCGCGTGGGAGACTTGACAAACGCGCATCAGAATTGATTCCGGCAGAAATTTCCGAAGACCGAGGGACCCGCATTCGCCCCGGGATTTTCGCCGACTCCGAAATGGCGGCGAGCTACTCGAGTCGTGAGCGGGTTTCCATTTTTTCGGGATAATTCTCGCGGCCGGTATCGTCCCCGTTTTCAGTTTGCCACGGCGTCCATATCATATTAGCCTGTCCGTAGTGTATCAGACGAGGAGGAGTGAGTCATATAAAACTCCAAAAGGTCTCTCAATGCTTCTCACTCCCATCTATCTCTATCATCTTTCGGCTGGTTCTGTGTTCCGGCAAACATCGACCAGTTGTCTGAGGCGGCCGGTCTCTCCTCCCGGAGATGGTCCTAGAAAACGAAGATAGGGAAAAACGAACTCTGCCCAACCCGAGCCGAATGTAAACGCGCCGGTCGTGTTGAAAGACGCGAGACCGATCATAGACCGAGCGACGGACCGATGGACGGATGGCAAGCATCAAATTTTCCAGCGGCTTGAACCACCGTCGAAACCTGGGCACCGCTCGATCGAACAAAAACTAGAGGAGTTTCGGCTCATAGATCGCTTAGGACCCTATTAGAAATTCGTTGCTCACACACCGCTGCAGCCCTCGGTTTTGTTGGCGCTAGGTTTTATGATTCCGAGATCTCTTCTCATCTGATCCGCTCAATCATTCGCGACCACGTGTCTCGATCTCGTGATTCAGCTGCCAAGTTACGAGTCGGCTAATTCTGGGTTCAGAAGAATCTCGACTCGAGTCTCTGTCTTGAACTACCTATATTTTCTCGACTTACATTCAATTGTTGACGCGGTGTCCTTCGTTTATTTTTTCCACAGAGCTCATGCCGAATCCTCGGCAACGAACTCAAATGTTGCTCTTTTTCCAGAACGGGACGATAACGTGCTCACGAGAGGCCTGTAATGTCCTTCCATGCCCCTCTGCCAAACAGGTGTTCTCACCGAAATCTTGCTGTCCAGTTTGCAAAGGTAAGCATACGCGGCGAAACACCCGGATTACTCCATCAGTTTCTCTTTGCTTGTATCCAAACATGAACTGGGTTAATCTCCCTTGATTCAGTATCGCAATCTACATCACAGATTCCGTGGTAGACAGGTGGTAGGATTCTGAAAGGTCAGATGGGAGACTTCTTCAAGTATTGAGTGGATCAACAATCGCCGATTCGTTCGTGAATTATATTGAACACTAGAATCAATGAGTCGTACGTGTCGAGCTCAGCGAATGATTTCCCTCGAGTGGCTCCGGAATGTTTGTCTGGGGAAAATGGACAGCAAGAAAAACAGCACAGATTGGACTCAATGAGCACCTTTCGACCAGGAACACGTTGTGCACGTGTTCTCTCCCTCACGTACTCGCTGGAAGACGGTTCCGACTCGAGAGGCTCTTGAGATTCCTCTCACAGTTCCTACGCTTTCGAACTTCGATTTGGTTGGCGCCGTCGACCCTGTTGTAAACAGATTTGATTCATAACGCTCGGGAACTTTCCATTCCGTCGATTGGTTGAAGGATTTCCTCTCCATTTTCTGATGCTCGCCCGGGACCAAAAGACCTCGATGCATTTTCTGATCTCTCTGTTCCAACCCTTTGATAACTCCGGCGAACGTTCTTTTATCGGGGAGTCTTTCGATTAGAAACGAGGACTCGAGAATGTGCAGATCGTAAATTATGCCTCAAGTACGGACTTCGAGAATTTTCACCTACTTAGTAGGTGAAACGATGAGTAGGCTTTCGGCAAGTCATCACGAAGACCACCGGGTTAGGTTCGACCGTTCGGCGCGGACTGGTCGACCTCGGAAAGAATTCTCATCCTTCTCTCTCCTGTGGGCCAGCCTAATGTTCGTCGGATAACAGAAAATGGGTCGAAAGCAGAAACGGTTCCATGTGAATCTTCATCCGAGTGTCGCAATTGATCCGCGCACCGACCTGAAGTCCGATCCCTGTAGATCCTAGGGCCTCCATGTTGCGATGGGGCGAACATCATTTTGGAGCAAATAAGCCCCTGTTGAAAGACATGCCGAGCGAACGAGCCGCCGCGACCACCCGTACAGTAAATCGTCCCGACTTCAGAAAATCAGCGAAAATAGACGACATTTCTGACGTCTTCTCATCCGAATATCCATGGATAAAAGACGTGCGAAAACCTTCTGCACGGGACCGTCAGCGAATCCCATGCGAACTCGACTGACCCTTCATTCGCTCACGCCCAGTTCTCGGACATATGAATATCGGATGTTCTCCCCTACCACGATTAAGAATTGATCGGTTCAGTTCGCCGTTTATTGTCGCCGCTGGCTGCGAGCGGTGTCGCGGAAACTTTGCGGAAAGTTTTCAGTTTTCTTTCGAATCGATCGATTCCATCCTGCTGTCAGACACTGTTCCAACTAAAAGCTCTCAATCTTGAGTCACTCTCATGTCTCATTGTCCCGGGTTCGCTCGCTGACTCTGCTCGTCTTCTGATTTTTCTTCCACGAACTTTCTCCATCGATTTCATGTCCACGTCAATCCAGGGCTCTCGACGAGCAGTAGTTTCATTAGGTCCGCTGAGTCCTTAAGTGAAGGACGTCAAGTCGGGACGGAAAAATAAACTCCCTTTTGAGGTGCCCCGGAGACCACCCGCGGCGAACACAAATGAAAATTTTCTATCCGTCCACATTCAGATGAACATCAGGGCAGATCGAAGTGAATTAGTGACGGGCTCTGACGACTCCATCAAATCCAACGACGAAATTCAATTATTTCGCCCCGTGCGTTCGTCGAGCCCCCGGAGTCCCCCCGCCCCCCGCGCTCGAGCTCCGATCTCGACCCGGGTTTTGTTGCATCACTGCTGTAGGGTCGTCTCTCGAAATCGTATCAATAAGAATCGCGTCGCTCTGGCGGCAAGGCACAACGGCGCGGCGTCGACATACCGATGTTTTCGCTTTGCCACCGGTCGACTCGTTTTCGCGCGATACTGATGGAAAAATTTAGGTTAAGTCCAAGCGAGATAAGTCGTTGCTTCTCCCTGATTGGGATTTCCGTTCGTGTCGGCTGAATCGCCGCGGAGGAGCGCTGAGCTCGCGCGTTCCGGGAGATGAGATAGCAGAAAATTCAATTTGGCCTCAAGCCCGCGGATGCACAATATGCACGTGCGTTTCTCATGCGTCGTGAATTCTTAATTTGCATGCATCACAAGCAGCGGCGCGAAGAACAGACACAAACACACGCGCCCTGTATCAGTATTGACCGTTTCTCGCCGCCGACGCTTCAGTAATCCTCGTCGTCGTAGTTCATCGACATGACGTGTAATTGCGAAAACACAGAGAATGCGAAGATGAAAGATGATCAGAAAATCCGGGCGAAGAAATGTTACGAGGAAACACGATATTGCATTTAGAATAATTTTCCACCACGACTCGCTTGGCAGCGGCGCTGGCGATCCGGACGACTTGAACACTTATTTTCGCCAGTGACGGTGGCGCGTCCGACCTCTGTTCATTGTTTCATCCGATGACAATCAATCCTCCCACTTCTATGTACTCTCCGTCGTCATCATCGGTTTCGAGCTTTCGTCCTTGACAAAATGCTAACGTGTCCCCACGGTTTTCCAGCAACTTCGAAGCTCCCAGGGTTTCCGCTGCGTTGCGCAGGGCGTAATTTTCCTGTAGAGGGACCATTCCAAATCCCAATCGCAATCGTATCCGGAATGACTCAGTGGTTCTGAAAAGATATTTTGAACTTCTACTTTTTCGCGAGCATTTCCACCGAGTACCAAGGGCGATAACTCCCCGCTATGACCTATCCCTAACTGGGAGACCTTCTCCGTCCGGATTCTTGCGCTGTTCTGCTGCAGAGCATGGGGAACAATTTCCGAACTCCGATTCGGTAGGCGCTGGTCGTGCTCTCAATAAGCGTAAAAAAATGGAAACACCATGTTGCCTCTTTTCACGTGGAATTTACATGGAATTTTTAATCACGTGAGGCTTAGACGCAAGAGGTGACTCAAACAGGGTCTCCCTGCATGGACTACGCCGATAAGGAGCTAATGAATTGCCTTGACTCTTTTCCAGGAACGAAAATAGTTGCTCGTTCCCGAGGAGAATGTATCATCGGAGCAGAGGCTTTTTATGACGGATCCTTTCCTCTGGATCAGTGCACCACTTGCTCTTGCGCCGTGAGTATTGCTAGGACTCTCTCCTGGATCTTCCCTCTATAGTCTGTAGGGTATCCGGAGAACCACACGGACCGGGTCATTTCGGCGGTGTATCCGGGCTCGAAAATTTCGATTTCGGAGCTTCGAGGAGGGAAATACTTGTTCTGCTCTGCGGTTCGGAATTCGAAAGAAGAGATCCTGGGAGGAAGCTCGTCACGGATGCACTGATACTGCCATGTTCCGAACCGCGAGAGTCACAACCCGAGCCGTTGCAAGCTCGTTACTGTGTTGATTACGTGCCCCCTCCGAGAGTGTTGCCCCGAGTCCTCAATATGCACAAGAGTGTTCGAATGGCGCGACAGGTATTGTTCACTCAAGCACAAGCACAGTAAGAGCCTTATGAGAGCCGGAGAGACAATCATTATTGCCCTCACAGTCAGAGAACGAGCTTCATGCGAGAGATTTTATCCGAACATCAATCAAGGTTCAGAGGATCAATTATTGTCATAGAGCGGAATCGAAATCTCTCGCCGACACTCGTGTCTCATGTAAGCAGAAATAGCGCTCCACCGAGGACGGCTACCCATTCCCAAATCGGGCGATTCGGAAACTACGGGAAATCATCCTCAGACCGCAGGAATCTGTTAGATCCACAGCTTGAGGGTATCTTGGGACAGCATCAGCGTGCAAATTGGGAGCATACTCATTTTATGTTTCTCGATTGGCTCGACGAGGCTCTCCGATCCTCCAACGAGAATTTCTGAAGAATCCCTCTCGTACCCCTCGTGCGATAGAATCTTCGTAGCGATCGCATATGCTCGGGCGGTTGGCTTGGCGCCTGTGCGCCGTCAACTTCTCTTCTAGACAGAGATTATATCTTTCCACCTTCGCCGACCTGGTTTCTTTCTCTTCCGCTCGGAAAAGCCATTGTGTGGGTGTTCTCCAGTTTTATGGGGCTCCGGGCGCCGCGTCGCTCTCCATTGTGCCTTACGGCCACCGCTCGAGTGACTTAAACTTTGGCCGAGCAGAAAACCATTACAGTCACTCGAAGTCTCCCTCGCCAGCTCTTAGAGATCCTAGCTCCCATGAATATTCATATAATGAATGATGAACTATCGGTACGCCCGTTCTCGGAGCCTATGGTGTCCCTCGCGCATCTTTTCCGATTTCGGTCCCGGACCGGAGACTCATCTCTGTCGGATCGGAGGCATTCGACATATGTTTTCCTGGAATCCGATGTCCTCGGGCATGACACCGCTGGTGTCTGGTAAAGTATAGGCCCCCCTGGGATTTGGTTCGTAATGCTAAAGGATGGGAGCGGGTCGCCATTTTGGATTCTCAAGCCCGTACCAAGCCCAATCCAGCCCCCCTCCCCTCCCTCCGGCGGAAAAATCCTGCCGACAGACCTGAATGCCCTCCACCGTGTACGCTGTATCAAAGATCAAAAAATAATCAGGAAATGCTTCTCCACGACAGAACGGAACCAGCTTGTGTCACCGAACAGTATGTCCGAAGCTACAGTGTCCATCGGAGCACCAGGTCTCGTCGCCGCAGTCCTGCTGCTTGCGCTGCCGGAGCGCTCACCAGGAGAAGAAGGCTGAGTGCCTCTTCCTCAAAACAACGTACATGGTGAGTTGCTGGGACAATTTCTTGCCAATCCAACTTCATTCACCGAATGGAGAAATTTACAGCCATTCAGTGCTCGTGGTTCTAATTCGCATAAAAGCTCCAAGAAACTCTCCGGTGCGTCGCATTCAGCCGTGGAGAACCGCGGCTGCGTTCGACTTCGGAATTTTCTCCGGGAAAACTTCCGTCTCCCATCAATAAATAATAAGACGCTATTCAAATTGCGTTGCAGAACGGCACTTCTTGGAAGAAAGATCGTTGCACCAACTGTTTATGCCATGAAGGACAGGTCGAATGCCAGGAGACCCGATGCGAGCGGCTGAAATGTCCCGCGGGACAGAAAGAATTCAATCCGCCTAACGAGTGTTGTCCAAAATGCATCGAGGTAAGGAACGACGGTCATCTGGAATACAGGGTCCACAAGAATATCCTCCTCGCGCGCTCTGACCAACATATCACATGACCTCACTCAGTAGTCTGAAGTCTGTCTCCGTCGAGTTGCGAGGGAGGTCTTCTCTGGTCGAGATGATTTGGAGCCACTGTTCAATCTCTGGATGCTCTGAGCACTGGTCCGACCGCTTTTCAACTCCGCCGTGTGTCCAATCAGTGTACCGAGCCTGGTCGCTTGTGGTTCGAGAGTCCGGCGGAAAGTCACTTTAGCGACTCGGTAACGGGAACATTTTCGAAACTTTCCAGAGCGATGGCCTCTGCTCCGTGTTCGGCGACCCGCACTACAGAACATTCGACGGCGTGTTCTACAGGTTCCAGGGTCGGTGCCGATATACGCTCGTCACTGATGAGTGCCAAAAAAATTCCACTGCTCGAAACAGTGGACGCGGTTTCAGCGTTCAAGTATTCAACGATCCTCGGGGACCATCGCAGCATTCTGCGCGAACCCGAGCTCTTCTCATAAAAGTCGATGATAAGCTCAAGGTGAGCAGTGACTATCTGCATGAATTCGCCTAACCCTCTCCCTCTGAATCCCTCGGAACGCGCGACAAAGGCAGATAAGCACGCGGAAGAGTCTTCTCTGGATAGCTGCTGTCCAACACTGATTTCTGATAAGCCTGAGAACAAACTGTCAACGATGACTGTCGATCGGATTCAAAGGCGGGATATTCCCTTGTAGATCCGCTTGGGCCAGATGATGAAGGTGAAAATTCTCAGCAAAAGGATCAAACTCCCCCACGTCCTGTTCGGCGACGCGGTCATTTACCCCGAGAATCACAATGTAGTTGTAAAGCTGCCGAAAAAAGGCATCACAGTAAGTTCAACCAGAGAGCAGCACCGTGGGCATTGAGATCTCTTCTTTATCTTCGAGTCGCAGACTCGGAGCTTAAGATGCTCGGATGGTTTCAGCGATCAGTTTCGATATTGGATTCAATGCCCTTATTGTTTTGCGAGCCGGCCTTACATCGCGAGGGGAATTCACTTTAATCATATGACTGCAGGTGGTGTGGAACGGAGATAGTTCCGTCGACGTGAGCGCTTCTCTGAATCTCAAAGGATCTCTTTGCGGACTTTGTGGAAATTACAACGACAACCAAGGCGACGAGTACACAACGAAACAGGGTGTCATCGAAACTGATGTTAACACGTTTGGTAACTCGTGGAAAGTGAGTATCGTCTTCTTCGGGAGCTCTGAGGCTTATGAGGAAGAGCTTCCGGGAGGAGATCGAAACGTAGCCAGCTCCGGATTTCTCGCGAATCGAGATCTGTCCCCGATATGATTCACCAAATCAAAATAGCCGGTCGATGTATAAGCGTCTTCATCCGTTTTCCAGGTCGGTCACAGTCAGAACTGTCTACAGTCGGCTAATAGGACCGGTTGCATGACGAAGCAGAACCGGAAACGGAACTACACTGTCTGCAATAAACTTAAGGGAGATCTTTTTAAGCCGTGCCACAAATATGTCAATCCTACGCCCTATATAAAGTAAGTAATCCTCACATATCCTATTATTACGTGTAGCATAACTTTCGAGGCCGGCACGCCAGACGGGCACAATGCGTCAAGCTTCGAGAGTATGGAGACACGCGAGGACCGTGCCAAACTCGGTCAGGAGAGAGAAAAAACAGGCAGCATTGAGGATCGAGCGGGGAAAAACTGTTGTTCCGAGCATGAGCGGCGGACTATGCCCACAAGTCAGTGAAATGTCATGACCCCAAAGGTCGTGAGAGTTCAAGTCACTCTCGATGCATGGACCAGTCTGCTGATCCTCAGCCAGTGCGCATCGATCCCCGTTAGATTCGCTTGGGTCGACAGGCCGGCCTAAACTCCGAGTCCGGCGAGCCAGCGAGATATAGTTTTGTAATAATGACTGTACGTCTACACAGCAGAGTGTCCTGCGAGCAGACACATGCATGGACCTCGCGAGCGGAAGTCTACGCCTCCATGAACGCGCTTTTCCGGTCGTCGGTTTCGCCGTTGCGAATTTTCGTCCCGACTGAAGTCACTGTAGCGACCCGTCCGGACACATACATAGGCGCTCAGTGAAAGCAGAGTTCTGATGCTGAGATGTGTTCGCGGAAAAGAATCGCTTTCCGGGAGAGACTGGCAAACGATCTCGAATTAGCCCGACAAATCATGCGCGCTGTGTGGATGATACCGAGACTAGGGAGAAGAAAACTCGGGAAGGAAGTCGTCGGGGATCTGCGGATCGAAAGAAATGTGGTCAGTTTCCCCAGACACGAGTCGCCGCTGGGAGATGTGAAAACCGTGATACATGTTCTTCTTCGGCTTCTGTCGGTAGGACGGAATTTCTCGAGCTAAGGACCAATGTGCAGAAAACGGCATCTCACATATGTTGTGAGAGGACGTTTGTGTCCCCCCCCGCTGCGCGCTCCCTAGTCGAGAGCAGAATTAAGGACGCGTAAATCTCGCCAGACCGCACTTCCGACGGGTACAGGCTCCTGAGTCCAGACCTACTCAAGGGCCGCCTCCCTCTGTACCCGACGGACGATGACGTCAACAGCTCTCAGGAACAACAACAACAAGCTCCACAACTGGCCTGGCTGGCGCTCCCTTCGTCCGAGGAAGTTGGTCGGCGTCGATTCGCTTCATTTGCTGCCCATTTCATGCGAGCTATCTAAATCAGTCTGCTGTGATACTCACGTCAGTCTGCGAAAGAGCCTTATTCTTCCCTTCTTGACTTGTCCGCGGCTTGGTTTCACTCATCATGATCAGTGACTCACTGGGTGGGTGCTCCAGACGGAGCTTTGCAATTCGGATCAGGGTCCTGCTTGCCAAGACACTTCCGACGGCCAAAGACTCGGGAGCCGAGATTCCCAGGAGAAACTCCTTTCCGAATTCGATTCTTCTCGGAGCACTTCCACGAGTAGCTGCGAGCAGGGAACTCCCAGACCGAGCAGTTCCGGGGCTTGCTGTGGTCGTGGGCACGCGTTCGACGAATAGTACTAACCGCTTACGTTTTTCTTTCCGATTCCAGGTCCTGTTTAGTTGATATGTGCCGTTGTGAGGAAAACGGTCGTTGCTTCTGTGATGAGTTCGGCGCTTACGTCCGGCATTGTAAGCGCTACGGAGTCGAGATCAACAATTGGTTGGCTGAAGAAAGCTGTGGTAGTCATTGGTGTCCAACCGGAGCTTTGTGGACCTCGTGTGGAGGCGTCTGTAGAAAAACATGCAAAAATTATAAAACTGCGCAGTGTAGCAAGAAATGTATACCAGGATGCGAATGCCAAAACGGCGCTGTGTGGCTAGACAACCGATGCGTGCACACACACCAGTGTCCCAGGGTGTAAATTCTCCAGTTCCTCCTCAATCCTAAAATCTCGCTCGAAGCGGCGAGCGCGTTATCGAGCTACATTCATGAATAATATCCAAACTCGCATATTATACATAGTCAGTGAGTATAGATCCTCAGACGGGCGCCCATTCGGGGCTGCATCCCCGCACCTTATTTAATGCTATGAATCGAGTCGGGCATAGTCGAGCGGAGGGACGACAGGGCCGGGGCAAGAGAGCGGAAACGATTGCGAATATTCTCCAATTGATTTCGAGGATCCGGGAGGACCTCGGAATTCGAATGGATGATTTCTCTGATTCGCCTGTTCGATTGGTCTGACGAATCACGATTATTATGATGAACCGTCGATGTAATGTTTCTACAAGGAGATATCATTACTCACAATGACTCCAACACTTTTTCCACTCTCTCGTGTCGTTTCTTCTTCGTCATACATTTATATGGCGAAGACAGACACATACAGTGAGAGTTTCATCTGTTTCTCCGAAGGGTAGATCCTTTCGTTCTGGAACTTCGGCTCTGCGTCCGGTCCGCTCGAAATCGCATTTCAATCGGAATGTTAGGACGCGCATTCAGCGAAGCTCCAAATTCATCGGAAATGCTTGTTCCTCGGATGAGTCCTGGGCAGCCTCTCGAGAGGATTGGGCCATTGAGCCAGAGACGAAGGGACCGGACAGCACCGGCGAGGTAAAGAGCCCGTAAACGGATCCCCGAGAGCTAATGTATCTCGGCGGGGTCGAGGCCGGGAGCTGTATCTCTCTGCAGACGGAAACGACGCCTGTCGGAGCCTTCCCGAGCGGAGTGCCGGCCGCACTCGGAGCGGAGTGCCGAACATCTCGTCAGTTCAGAGGAAGTATTTATTTGTCGCGAGGAGTAACAGCGGACTTCACGGGCAGTACAATGTTGAATATCTATTAGTGATCGTTGATTGATGATGATAACCCCGCACGGCGTTTCCATCACCTGGCGGTAAATATATTATGTATAATCATGGAATCGGGTAAGGAAACCACGGCAAGGACCAGGAACCGGAATGTCGGTTACCGATGTGTGATCCTGTACATAAACGCTCTGCGCCCGACTCGATGCCTGCGGGACGGACTTGGATTTCACGGCCGGCAGTCTCGAATTTACTTTTTGCGGATCAGTTCCTCCGCTGCTGTGGGAATCTCAAATTAACAGTCGGAGGTGGAGCGTGGAAATTCTAAGAGGTATGATCGGTATGATCATGCTGAAGGACGAAGTATATTAAGTCGTACCGGCGATTCAATCGGAGTCGGCAGGGACCTCACGACAAGGTAGGCCGTTGGGAGGAACTCCGAAATTGATCTTACTCCTTCAAGAGCGGCTACGGTTGTGGGAGAGATTCGTCGTGGTCACGGTTCAGGATATTAAGTGTCTTACGTAGACGATGCGCTTCCGTGTCTACAGGAAACGGAGGAGACCATGGATTCCATTGACAGCGGAAACGATATGTTATTTATTTCGCCGAGCGCAGCCATCTTTTGAAAGATAATGAGTATCCGATTTCGTCAACTTCAGCGAAGAATCAACGAGGACTTTTGTTAATACGAGATCTAACCAGGGAGAAATCACGAACTTGTAAAGATAAAGAAAGAAAGAACTGGACTTTCGTTCCATGAAGCCGAGCTGTGGCCTTTTCTTTTGTCTCTCCTTTCCCATGGTCCCCGGTGAGGAAGGGTCTCTACGGGAGAGTTTCAGACCCTGGGGCGAGCAGCCATCCTCCAAGAAACGTGGACAATTATTCCTCCGACGACCCTGTGTCGCCCGAGGTGGTAGGCAGACACGAGCAGCGTAGAATATTAATCAGATCAATTCGTGATAGAGATGGCTCCGTCTACGGGGCGGATTCTCGCGCTCGATAATCCCCGTTGGATCGAGCAGCATCTCCTTCTGCCACGAGTCACCTTTTGATTTTTCAAACATCCACCCGGAGAGACTGAAATCACCGCCGGCCTCCGCGATTCCAGGAGTCGTATGAAGATGTCTGTCAGAATCTCAGCGGATTTCCTGTCAGAATGCAAAGGGCCACTTCCTTGTACCGTTCCGTCAGATGGAGAAAGAGTTTGGTAAGATATTTCAGCGTTCACAGAGAGGGTCCCTCGTCACTATATCAGATCGGGACTCCGTTCCGGCTTCAATTCCAGCCTCGTCCAGGTTGATGGGACCCCGAGACTGACCTCGTCGGAATCCCTCGTTGACATCGAGCAGGAGTCCGATGCTCAGCAATATCTAATGAGTTTTTATTAGTGGTCGTCTTAGCATCCATATTTTAGGATTCTCAAGTCGTCGTGGTCAGGAGATCGCGACTCGTTCCGCTGCTGGGAGTAGTGAGCGAAACTCGACATGCGATCCTCGAAAACGCGACGGCGATATCATTTCGAATCTAGTATGGAGAACTGCCGCGAGGGGGAGCCACTCGTTCCACAAAAGCAGATGGATTCCCGGTGGGGAATCGAAAGACACATCTTCACGGATCCGCTCATGACGGTCGCGAAATCTCGGTTCTCCTAAAAGGGAGTCGAGATTGGTGAGCTCGAGTGGTGCATTCGCAGCGAAACTCCCGAAAACACTTGTCTGGAAATAGTGGGCAAGCCACGCGGATCGCCTGAGAAATTCGACATCAGAACCTCACCCCAGCGAGCTCCCGTTTTTGCTCGTTTAAAACCCCTCGCCGTAATAAAACTGAACTACAATACATGTCATGAAGGATACCAGCCGATGAATACTGATGATGGTGTGAACCTTAGAATTCGGATTGGCTCTTCTGGAGTTCTATATCAGACTCGAGCAACATCGCGGTGATGGAAACTCTCGAGCGGGAAAGTCGCTGTTTTATTCCCCGCTGCTCCATTCCGATCGTTCCAAAATACGAAGGGAGCCATTATTCAAAACGATCGTTCAGCGTCTGGACTGAGGGCTCAATCCCTGTGGCACAACTTTTCAATCTGCGAACTCGGGAAGGGAATGCTCCGGACGACTGTCGTCCATTCTCTCTAACCTTTTAGCGACGGAAAGACGAGGCAAAGATCGGAAATCCGAGACCCTGTCGATCTAATCATCATCAATGCGAATTTTTGCCTCGTTGGAGAATTCTGCTGACATAGGTACTTCAGATTGGACTCGCTTAAAATTTCCTTCGGATCTTAGCGGAATCTCCGCTCAGAATCATAGCGAGACTTCCGAATGATCGGCCGAATGTCTCAACGACCAAATCGAAAGTGTCTTCAGTAGGAAACATCTTACGTCTGATCGACTGATAGAAGATGACTGCCAACGTCTCTCATTGTCCGGATAGAACCGCTGCCCCAGGGATCTGCGTGACTCGCACTATTGCGACCATCGAGCAATGGCTCCGGTGGTCAGCGATTCTATTTGGCGGGATAGATTTTGTGGTATTATTTTCGCTAGCTGACTTCGCTCCCGTAACGATGTTAATCAGTTCCGTCGTTCCGTTTATCGTCTTCAGCCGAGCTTCCGGCGTCCATCATGTTCTGCAACGCTGAACTCAGTGTCGCATTCCGCTATCTCTGACGCGCACAAATCGACCACGCGAGTTAGCACCCAAGAGGAACTCTCGCGTGGAATAGGGCATCCTGTGGACAGGAAATCGCACGGAGCTAACCAGGCGAGCCCCGGACTGAAGATGCTATAGTTGAGCTCGCAACCGAGCCTGAAAAACGTCACGTATGTATGGAACGTATCGAGGAACCCGGCGTCCGTCACCTGCTCTCGCTATGACTCGAGATCCTCGGTCACAGCAACACTCGCTGATTGATCGGAAGAACTGATGGAAGAGCCTCGGATGCCGCGCCTTCGCATACGTTTCTCCACACGAGTTCTACGCAGAAAATTCTCTTCGAAACCGAACGCAAGGCTCAAGTAGCTCTTCAGTTCCGCCAAAGGGATTATGATATGTGATTTTTTTACGTTCGTCCCCCGGGCACTCGAAGTACTCTCCCGATTTATGGAAAGGATACGACAGTATGGGATTCGCGACGGTCCTCAGCTCAGGCGAGTCGTGCGCCACACTACTGCTGTAGATTCGGATCAAATGCCGAAGATGTTTGCCAAGCAGCCAGCATTCAGCAAGCCGGCTGGCAAGCTGACTGGCAGCCTGGCCGGCTGCCCTCTCCCCGAAGACCTCCTTCTGGCTGGGTTCTTCTTCAGAAGATCTTTCACTTCGGTTACGCGGCCGGGAACTGTCGGTTGCTAACTCTTGGTCTTGCCCACCTGCCTCAGCGGTTTGCCGACTGACTGACTGACGCACGCTTTAGCGGACTAAATAACAGGCTCTTTGAGCTCTTGTGACCACTCTCGCCGCCTCAGCTTGCCGCCGATAAAGGGGCAATCAGGAGGTTCGCTCACAGGATACAACGACCCGGAGGAGGTGGCCAAGAGGATACGACGATCCACGGGAGGCATGACAACTGCCGAGAGCTGATAAACGTGAAAACGTGAAAACGATGAATCTTCGAGTTCTGCACGTTGTCATATATGTTTTGTTGTACGTTTTGTGCTGCGGTTTGACGTCTGTGTCTTCCCTACGAATCAATGGTGAGTGTCGATACCAACTGAGCTAACTTGCGACTTCGTCCGAGAGCAAACTTTCGGCGAAATCTTGTTGCTGAAGAACGACTTTCGAATACGGAACAAGCGAGAATTCCGCGTGAGATTCGCAATTGGGCTCGATGGGAGAGATGACTCGGGAAAAGTGTCCGTGGACTTCCCAGAGAAACCGTTACGGGAATCCGATCGAGTTTTCTCTTGATCGGCGACGCGGTATCCGCCCCGAAAGTGCCGTTCCTCTCGAGGTACCAAAAACGAAATCGTGAGTTAAATAAGGGTAGTGTCCATGAGAAAGTAACAATTTGGACCGGATTACACTGCTCTGTGGGAAAACCATGGGGAATGTAGTGGAAGACGGGAGCGAGCGTTCGGCGCTTTCCATGACGGAGATCTGAAACAGCATACGGAGCTGCTTATGACTGAATAATCTGGGCCACAATTCGTTCGCTTAGTCTACCTACGTTCGTCTAATCAGCAATGACGATGACGACCGCGGTGATCACGACCATGTCTCTGTGCTTTCGAAGCTTCCGGAGCACCCCGAGAGGAAAGACAAGAAAGTTGACGAATAAATGAATTCTAGTCTCGGAAAGAGACTAGAGGCCAAAAAACGCTGAAGGAACACACCGGCGAACGCGGGCGGCAATGTTGGCTCACGAAGTTCCGATGCAACTGGAGCCTGACTTCTAACGGTCCTGAAACGAGCGAGTTTTTACGTTCTTTTCTCGGAGCAAGGATTCCGCTCTATCTGGATAGCATCATCGGTGACGGCGACGACGACAGTTGTTCCAGAGTGAAGTGGATGCAGAGAAAAAAGACTCGATACTTATTGTGTGCAAAAGTTTGATGAGATCTCTGGAAAGGTTTCGGACGAGACCCTGCACCGCAACGATTTCAGATGTTTTCAGAAAATGATTCGAGAATCTCCGCTTTCTCGGACCCCAAATGAATGAGGGAAGCCACAACAATTCAATTCCGATTCGATATCGATAGATATGAATTGGTACAAGCATTCCGAAGGCGGCGTCTATTTTGCTCGTTACGACGCCGCACTCGATCGGCAACACCATTATCGGAGCCGCAATGTCAGTGACCAATATTCAAGACTTAGTCTCCCAAACTTATGCTTTGGACGACCTGAAACTTGGAATCGAAGTCAAGATGTTCCAGCAAGTCACCGGGCGGTGGCATCCGACGGGATCCACAGTTCTGGGTCAGAGTCCGCTCCGACCGCCTCCGGTGCAGAACGGTCCAAGCGAAACATGATCCGAGAAAGTAACCGATCAGGGGAGAAGGGTCTATCACAATAGAAGTTTGCCATTCCGAACGGCAGCAATCGAAATCACTCTTCAGCAATCCATTCTGTCGGACATTCAGCACATGTATGGAGCCGTTATTCTGTGTCCCATACTCTATTAGGAACCGCTTCCGAAACAACGGAGCGACACTTTTGATCGTGTCTATCTAATCTTACCATTCTTCTGGCTCATTCAGTTCCGATGAGTCGAAGCCTAGGGCAAAACTCCGAGCTCCGGGCAACGTAAGATCGCGGAACTGAGCCGCAGATCCTACCAGGCTTACACGTGGGGTAGTATCGCTACTCGATCTTATTCTTCGGAAGCGATCGCCTCGCGGGGCATTGCAATGCGCCGCCATCCGTGATGGGTGCTCAGAGATCATAGAGGCTGAGAGGGAAGCCGGTGCTGAAGCGAAGATTCTTGAGCGACCAGATACCACAGGGTTCCAAAATCGGGCCCAGAAGTGCTTCCCTATGTCCCACGTTATTACTGGATCATGATTGTCGACTCGAGGAATTTTTCATCGCTTTCCCTTAAATTCTCCCCTCCTAGGAAATTTCGGAACCTCCAGGGGAAAATCGAACTCTTCGATTACTCGTGGAGAAGGCGGCTCTCTGTCCCTGTCAGCAATTGATTGAACAATCGCAATGTCAATAAACTCGAGGAAGCCATCCGTCTTGTACGATTTTCTCGCTACGTGAATCCTGGTAATCGACATCCCCGTCGCCGGGTCCATCTTGTCGTCCAGCTTGAGCTGTTTTTGATTTTTGTTCCCCCTCTTCGACCTCTTCAAACTTCTCATCGTGGTTCGGGATTTCTCGCATTCTTCGCGGGAAGTCTCCTGGAATCCACTGGATTCACCCATTGTTTGGATTCTTGACCGGTTTCTTCGTTCACGAAGTCCGCTATCTGTTCCGGATCATCCTTGAAAGATCCACTTGTTATCGGGAGAACTCCACGAACTTCGCCTCGGGACTCCGTAAGTTCGGCGAGCAGATGGGACGGAGTCGGAAATACTTCGATGAAGCAATTCAGCGCCGGTGGTCGAGTGGGGACACGAGTTCGGTCCCTTGTCAGAAAGAGGAGAAAATTGAACCGATTTTTCCACTGATAGCAACCGCACGCCGCCGCCGAGCCGATGAAAAGCTGAAGGATGCCAATGCTCCTCTGAATTTTTTTCTGACTGAGGTCAATGTCGGCCAGTGGCCCGGACCAGTTCCGGAGAAAGAAATCACAGGCAAGCGACAAAACACAGCGCCAACTAGTAGTGAGGTTCCTCGGACGACACATCAACCCGCGGGCCGCGGCGCCACTCTGCCCGCTCGGATTGCCTTCAATTATCATCTGACTCAATTGGAGCTTCGGCTCCACTTGACGCTGCCGATCGCGTTCCTCCGACGTCGATCCCTCGGGCCAACGATCGCCGCTTCCGATCGAGCATTGGGTGGTGTCCGTGTAGCACCCCATTCCGAATTCATGTGGAACACCTACGTTTGAGCGAAATTTTCGTCGTCGCAAGAAGTTCACAGAAAAAATGTGGCACAAGTCAAGACTTTAAGCTCGTGTTTCGCTGTCATCGGTCACGCGCCGTTATGACCCAATGCATACAAAGAATTCGGGAATTGTTCCGGGTCACCATCAGAATTGCCTGGTGCATTTAGTGGCTTGCCGCCCGGCCGACCGGTCGGGGAGACATCGGGATCGTGCCCAGAACATCATTTTGTCTCCAGCATTGGTGCTCAACGCTCAAACGACAAGCACAGAGTTTCTCTGTTCAGTTCTTCGTGGAGGAGCTGTCCGAATGAGTTTGAGCGCCTACTCTGGTCGCTCTGGAGTTTTCTGAACATAGATGCCCTCATCAAGTGTTCTCCCGACGGTCGATTGGTGAACGAGCATCTGGAAACGAGCGAGATGTTACCGAAGACCAGTTGTTTGTCTTGACCAAATGGATCTATTGACCTGCGTATTGAGCCGGTTGGCCATCCACGACAGTCATGAGGAGGGGGACGTTAAACTAGACACCGGTCGGCGTCTAACGACGCAAAACATGAGCCGGTCGACATCGGTTAGGTGATATTTTTCCTGAAAGGATACCGAAAACCCGTCAATCAGACATGTCGAGCGAATCGGTCGAGCGATCCCGCGATCGTTCCCGGCCGAAGCACAGCTGCTTGGGAGTATCGTTCGACGAATGAAAAGTTCGACGTGGTCCCCTTCCCTGAATACTCTTTGTTCCCCCGTGTCAGATGAGAAATCTCCTGATAAGAGATCTCTCTCGTCAGAGCGGTGAAATGAGTTGTCAGTTTTACGTCGTGTCGACGATCCGGGAAATTTCCCACGGAGTTCACGTTCGGATCCATGGAATTTATAGCCGTCTGAAGGAATGATGACGCCCGTTTTTTTCGGAGATGCCGACCCACTTATACCTGACTGGGGCTGGTGACGAAATCGTGGGACATTCAATTGCGCAACGAGGAGACGATTGAGTCAATCCCTCGGGTGCTCTCGCCTCTTGGATTTTGAGATCCACCGAGCTTTTCAGGCTCGACCGCGACGGGTTCAAGTTTCTGGATCCTGGCACCAACATCAGAAGCGGTGCGGCGGCGAGCGGCGTGGACTTGTGGAATTCCGTTATGAAGTCGACGTCACAGCGACGGAATTTGCTCCCGCCAAGAGTTGACGGAATTCCTTCCACGCTTCGTCCGAGACGCTCCCCTCCTCCTCCTCCTCATTTTCCTCATTTTCCGTCTTCTTCTCGTTTCGCTGCCGCTGTCTCGGTCGCTACGTGTTCTCTTCGAAGACTCGCAGCTGGTGTCTGATCGGAACTGCAGTGCTGAACTCTCACGCTGAAATCTAGAGCATCAAGGGAACTGAGTCAGCGTCAATCATCCGTTCAGAAATCCGTCAAGACATGGCCCCGCCTTTCTAATCAATCGTACGGTATTGGTCCCCGTATTGATTTTAAGGGATGGCTCCTCTGACTCCTCGTACGGTCCACATAATTCGTTGAATATTCAATCAGTTCTCAAATGATTTGCGCCATTATCGCTCGGATATCGAAATATTCATGTATCCGCATAGGAGGGACCTCTCGGAGCTCGGTATTATCACCGCCGAAGACCTCCTCCTTAAACTTCGCTTTGATAGCTAGATCATCGAGATCCCCATAGGTGGATCGTCCGTTCAACGGAATAAAAAAACATCTGATGATGCAAAAAGTCCTATCTGGGCTCCATAATTCCAGCCTAGCCCACGTGCGGATAGCTCCCAGTCGTGAACCCGGCGTTCGCAATCTCCGATCTGCGGTTCAAAACCCTGTCGGAGTTTTCCGATTTTTTTCTCGGAGCGTCTCTTTCCGACAATCATCGGAGCATCAGGGCCGATGGAACTCATGGATTGATCGAGTTCGGTAATCCGCATCGAAGTAATTTCATAAGAGCCGTACCTTCCCCGGCGGCAGCAGCCACCGGGCGGCTGAGGTCAGTGATACAGCGTCTTATCCGAGCTGTACGGTAGACGTGTTATGCAAGGCGTTCATTACACCCCGGTCGAAATACGGCTCTTTTCCACAGTGTTCCCCTCCCCGTAAATTCGGAGCTTCCTCCATTCGTTTCCGATACCTGCACTGCGTCTAGTCACCGCAATCGTTCCATCGGTCTTTTAATGTGAAGCCCGCCCGATGACTCCTCGGCGGGTCGATTGGCCGGCCGGCCGGCTGTCAGACTGAGACGTCGATTAACGTGGGAGCCCCTCGATGACCTTTCTGGATTCAGGTTCAAGTTTAACAAGCCTTTTTTCTGTAACTCGCGTTCCTTCGCAGACGAAGTCTTCGGCGAGTTGCTCCGATCGCCTGGCGGGCTTGGACGACTGACGGGTCTGCTGCGGAATTCTGGCCGGAGAGTGACCCCATTCACGCGGCTTATATAACCACGACGGGCCGGTCGTAGGAATGGCCGCGCAGACTACGACGGACCACTATGTCCAAAACAAGTCGAAGAACGGAAAGGAGAGGAAGAAGGAGAGAACGGAGAAAAAATCGTAGCTCCTCGAAAAAGCTTGACGGCTTGGGTCGCGGGGCGTGTACGCGATCAGAGCTTCAGAAAAGTCCAAACTCTAACCGTTGTCGCTCAAAGTCACTTTTTAAATGGCGATTCTGTGTTTTAAGCGTTTCGAAGAACGGTTATCTCACCGTGACGTACTGCGTTTGAAAAGACTTCCAATCTGACAGGCCGAGAAGTCAACTTGCCAACGAAGTGACCGCAGAGAGGAGAGATCTGACCAGCGCGGAGCAAGATTCCGTTCCCGACGTGTTTGGCCGAGACCGGAGCTTGAGAGTCGGGGTCGAGGGATCGAAGAAATTCTCGATCTTCGAATCTTCATGTTTTCCTTCAAGGAAAAGAAGACGGTAATTTTTGCTTCATCGAGGAGCAGCGACTTGCCGTCGACGATCATAAATTGAAGGAATATGCGGAGAAACAGAGGCGCGGTTCCGTCTTCTCTGTCTGGGTAGCGCTTTCTCTGGTTTCGCGTCCATTTAATTTAATTATTTGTTTATATCATGATGTACCATTTTTTCTTCATCGGTCGCGACGGAATCCCTTCCGGCCAGTTACTACGACCGGCAGTGCGTGTTGCATGTCGTCGTCGCAGTCAGCGGATTTGATGAAACGATGGAATCCCGCTATCATACCTACGATTTCCTCTTTTTTTCTCGATGCTCTCTTCCTTCGTTTCGGCGCTCCTGAAGCATTTGACTCAGACAGATGTCTCGCCAGCGTTTTGCATCGGATGCGCGAGAAAATCGGCGGAGGGAAGGACAAGCTTTGAACGTTGACGGATGCTCGTTGAAAAAAAAATCGCAGTCGGCCGTACAGCTAGTCGGTCACGCAACGAGCTCTCGAAGTCGCAAACCCTAACGGAAACACAAATTACTCGGAAAAAAGAACCACGGCGCTGAAGATTGATTTTAATTGTGCAACTGCGGGATGCTCCACCGATCGGGCGAATCGCCACGAATAATGACGCCGATGTGGCTTTTGACGTCGGTGCCACCGCCGCCATCTATCTTCGAGCCTCGTGCACCTCGCAACTATTCACAGCATCAAATCTCCCATGACAGACAGAAGTGAGAGTTACAACTCGATGGGAAACGAGCTGCGAGGATTTTCTATCGTTTACACAGAGCCTCGCACGACCGAATGCACTACATAAAAGGGAGCTTAAGCGATAAAAGGCACCGCTGCTAGAAGCGAGAAAGATAAAAAAAATTGAGGGGGGAATTTCCCTGTACATTCAAGAGCAACTCCTAGCGCCTAGAGAAAGCGAAACTTCTCGACAGGGGAATCGTCGGGGGAAAGCTTTTCCTTTCGGTCAGTTGTCGACGAAAACCTTCTATCCATTTGTTGTTGAGCTTGATGCATTTCACCGCGTGAATTCGGCGGATGAGTGAGTGAATCTTGCTGACTAACAGAGAAAGGGGGAAGAACATTTTCCCTGAATGCATCCGGATTTCTGTGAACGTCTGCTCCGGCTTCGGGCTCCTACGCAGGCTGTCCCCCTCCCTAGGGGGGCAGAAATATCGACATTGTGAATCGTCGATCACGAGTCGAGGGCGAGCACTCAGTGCTCGAACCTTTCTATCGAGATGGGTGGGTGCATTGGAACATCCAGAGAATAGGGTGCTGACTCGTATTCGAATAAACTCACCCTCCTTGGATTTCGCGCCGTGGTTCGCTTGTCAGCTTTCGGCCCTCGGAGTCAGCGAAACACTGGAGCCGAGCGTGTTATCAGCGCGACTATCGACCTAGGCCTGAGGCGAATACGTTCGTTTGTCTATTCGTTATCGACTGCGATGCTGCTTAAGAGATGCGGCACAGGCACGCTTTTGGCGGCCGGCCCCTTGGTTCCGTCCCGATTAGCATCACAGCTGAAGATGGCCAGCCAGCTACACTGAAGCGAGAGGCCGAACGATCCACGTTCGAAGCAGACGGATCGCGGATGGAGTCGCATACTTTCTCTTCCACTGGAAGCTCCGATCGTCCCAATAGTCCAATAGTCATCTTCCGAGTCTGCCCACATGCGATAATGTCCGCACACTCGATCCGTGCAGGTGCAGAATTCACGAGCGCTGTCCATTGAAGCTCGGAAGTATATAGGAACGACGGATAGTCAGATAGTCAGAATGAATCTCACACAGAATACAGAGCAGCTCCGAGCGCAATGTCGTTCTTCCTTAGGGAGAGCGTCAATTAGAACCCAGCGGCGAGCTACATCAGACCACCCGCGCGAAACCTCTAGAGAGCCTACGGGGAATCTGTGGGAAACCGAAACGTTATACGGTCACTGGTGGGGAACCAAGAGTCAAACATTTATCAGAAATCGTCTGTTTACTCTTGTTCCCATGACGTAATGTCCGACGAAGGTCTTGTATCCGGATCCCGCAACTCAGACCACTATGACCCTCGGGTGGAGGTGGGGCAAGGGGGTATATCGAGCTCTCTGCTCGCGCCACGGATGTATCGAGAAATTTATTCATAGCTCAATTGAATTTCCCAATCGACGCTGGAAAACCATCCTCAGTTCACAGTCGTTGCTTACGTGTATGCTCTCGTGGCCAAAGGAGCGCCCGCCCGCATGATCCGAAAATCTCCGGCAAAAAGTATTCTTCACTCGCTTCGAAAATTGCCTACGATACATCATCCCTCGGATCATCGCCCAAGTCGGAATGAGTCCCATTCAGCGCAGCGGACATTCTCAGAACATCGGTGTAGAGTGAGAGCTCGTCTGCGGACAATTGCATTGAAGAAATCCTCGAGCTTTCGGCAGCGGCATCCTCGGCACCTTGAATAGCTTGCGGCTGCGATCGTCACACCGCAGTACCGAAGAGAACCTCTGCCGTTTGGATATTATGCTGAACTGAGTATTTCGAAGAGCTGTCATTAAACTCTCGACACATTTTACGGCGTCATTCGGAAGGACCAGACACTGCCTCCAGAATGGAGACACCCAACGACGGGCTCATCACGGCGCAATGTTCAATGTTCCCCTTCTCAGTATGGTCCGGAACACTTCCTCGAGAAAGAATCTCCGTTCAGCTTTCCTGCCGAGGGATCTGTGTGTCAGCAGCGTTTTAGTGGATGATTCGCCAGGCCAGCCGGATGGCTGGCTAGAGTTGAGAGGTAAAGATTCGTTCCATACTGATGAGGCCCCGAGGAGGCGTGAACCTCACAGCACCGAACGTTCTGTCATCAAATGCTATTTACCTTTGGGACGAATATTTCTTCTTCCCTTCGCCTTCATTCGGAATCCGCAGACGCTGGATTTTTCGGTCTCATATTCAAATAGTTCCGCCCCACATTGCGTCGAAAGCTGGTCGAGCCGACTACGGCGACAGCGTTCGGGGCAGAGAACCAAATTTGCAGCTCTGAGATGTTTGATCAAGGCGATGCTGATCTTGACGCATCTCGAATCTGACTCTGTTGGAACCCTTTTCCCCGAAGGTCCCCGACGGAAGAGGGACTTGATCGAACAATAAAGTTGCTCTGTCGAGTGTAGAAGCCATCGACATTTCGGAGGCATTCGTCGAGGGACACTCTTTTGTGATGATTCACAAACAAAATGTAAGCGAGTCATTCTTCGACTGGGCGGGAAGCATCATTTGACCGCTCACACCGAGTTGGAGTCTGTCGCGAGTAGAATAGGATCCTGTTACGTGCAGAAATCGCTGATCAAAATCAGCCGCAAGAAGTTCAAAAAAACACAGCGAGCGTGCATGTCTCACTCGTGATCGTAAATCATGTGTCGACGCTCCGAGCGCATCCATTATTTATCACGAAACAGAAACGATAATGCGTTTCTTCATTTTTTTTTCACTCGAAATGAGTAACACACGCTATCGCTTCCCGACAGCTGAGAGCACAACGGTAAGGTCACCGAGGGAAGTGAAAGGAGCCCCGAATGGTGGGCTTTCGTGCGACGAATATCCTTGGCATGGAGGAAAAGGCCCGAACAAGCATGAGGTCACCACAGAAATTTTTGAATGAGTCGTGTCCCTTCCCCCGAGCGTCGCGATCTCACAAATGCCGCGATGCGAGAAACTCGGACTTCCTCAGCCCTGATTTCCTCTCAGTGAGAAGAGGGTTTCCGAAAAATAGAGATAGAGCGCTACAACGGGAATCCGGGAGTCTGTAACCTTCACGGAAAGTTGTCGTCAGCTCCGCACGCTTCCTTTTCGGCAAGCAGCTTTCGAAGAACTGTTGGCCGCGCGCGAGCTCTCGTGAGGAGCTCCTCTTCGTGAGCTGATTCTGGAGTGGCGGGCGAAGCTAGTGCCGTCTTCTGCAGACTAGAGCTTTTAGACCCGTAAGAGTGAGGCACCTGTGAACTTGATGGAAATTGTCATCAGACTGGTTTTCTGCCGAAGAGCGGCAATCGACGGGCTGCTCCCGGAGCTGGCAAGTAGGTACATAACGACGACGGCGACGACGAAATGTCAGACAAGACATCGGACAAGTCGGTGAACGGCGGTACGAGACGAGCGAACAAGCTAGCAAGCGGTCGCTCCGTTGGTCGGTCGGCTGACGAACACAGAACAGATTATTTCGTCGGCTGTTTCGTTGGAATTTTCGATGGTAGCTGTCGCTGCTGCGTTTGAAGCCGCTCACTCGCTCAAGTCGTGACCCCAAGTTCCAGAGGTCAGCGCCGGCCTTCATGGACGGGAAAATCTCGCTTCGATCGTGAGTGCCGATGGGTTCCACGCAACGTGGCAACAATCAAATTGTAATAAAACAATCAGAAACCATGAATACTCAGAGCTGATGCTTGCGTAAGGCCCTTCCTATGCTTCGTTCCTGCCCTGGCTTTCGTGATGCCCCGCGCTCCTCCTCATCCGTTCGTTCTCCGGACTTGCTTCCTCTTCATAAAGAAGAGGAAAATTTCCCGGAACCTGATCCTTCATCGAAATGTTTCCGAAGATTCTCCTCGTCTACTTGGCGTCAGTGTGAAGATAACCTGGAAACAGAGGTCTGAACGAAATCAGGGACTGACGGCCGCGACGGATCGAGCGGAATGAGAGGAATGGATCGGCGGTGGATGAAATGACGAGCATCGGATTGATGAATGAAGGTGGACGAACACCACACCTCGTAGCCGTCGCGACCGCAAGGGAAGATCATCGACCTCAATTTGACAGGGGAATTTCTGGCTTTGCCGCCTCCGGAGGAACGCGAGAAGCTTGTCATTTTGGAACGTGTGCGACTGGAAGAGCCGACACCTCGTTTCCGAGGCAGCTCTGTTTGTCCAGAGGCAACCCGGGTCTATTGAGGGTTGCAACGGCAGCACGAAGCTCGAGGAAACTGGACTTTTCTGGAGTGCGGGAACGCAAATTGGAAGAGGTGATGGGAAACGGTAGACGGGAGGGGATGTACGAATTAGGGAGAGCGTCAAGAATTGCGAGACACTTTCCTTGGGAAATAAATATGGGCGTCATTCGGGCGTCGGGAATCGGATTGAGGTTGCTAGAGGGGATAGAGGTGAGCGATATTGTCTCGGGTCCATCGACTTTCTCGGGTCCTGGTCGAGGTAGAGAACTCTTCAGTTTATCTTGGCTTTGTGACCGAAATCTTTCCAGGCCTTCACTCCATGGAACCTCTAAATGGAGTCGCTTTAGAAGTCCTGTTCGTCAGAGCACGAATCCACGCGATGTGGAAATCTTTTCGTGAAGCGACCCGAGTTTCTTCAGGGGGTAGATAGAAATTCATGACACATGGTTCCGATGACACACCGGATCTACGCTCTGTAATTTACGACATTCGATTCGAACCATGGAAGAGGAATACTGAGAATCGATTCCTGGTTTTCGAGGATTTCTGAGATCGAAGATCATCAAAGGTGGACCAATGATCGACTCCCGGAATGCGACGGTCGTGGTACGGCGCTTCCAAGAACTTTTCTTGGAAGGTGGAACACGGTCGTCGAAAGCGCGACCGGTTAATGACTGCACAGCCTCACCGGAAGGAGACGATGACTTCACAGTTTATAGGGGTCGGAGAGGAAAGCGGCATGTATTCCGGGAAACACGGGACTCAGAGAAGCTCAAAGCTGGAGTCAAGGCGAACTCTGTTGGCATCTACAAGGTCGTCACGCACTCAGGACTGCCAGACCAGCGCTTCAGAGAAGGCACACTGCTCAAAGAAATTCATGGCTCCGTCCCGGAGTGTAGGGTAACGGATGACCAAGACGGCATCCTGCTGTAGGCTCCGACGCTGGAGACCGCGTTGAAGGCTCGCTCGATAACGAGTCTTGCGGGAGAACCGGTGGTTCCGACGTGCTCCGCACTACCGGGCGGTCACAGGGCTCAGATCACGGGTGTCGGTACCGCCTTCAAAGAGGCAGAAAACGTGGAGAAGCTGCGTTCCGTAGGTGTTTATCAGGCTCGAAGTCTCCTCATGGCAGACAAACGGCCTCTACCGAACGAAGGTAATACGCGTTTTCGATCGGCGGCCGCCGACGTCCGTTTTCCTGGGCTGCAGGTCTCACGTGGTAACTCTAGAAGCTGACCGCACGCCTGCGTGTCAAAAGTGCCAGCGAATAGGTCACTTTGCCTACCGGTATACTCTCCCGAAGGCATGTCGGAAGTGCGGAGAGACCGGCCACCTGGCCGTCACCTGCACGACTTGTGTCAACTGTCGAGGCGCTCACGCAGACGGCTCTGCGAACTGTCCACGCATCGTATACCTGCGAGAGCGAAACAGGATCCTCATGGAGTGCAAGGTCCCGGGCCCTACTCCCGGTCGCGCTGGATGGGTTTGGCATACCCGACGCCGCCCGAAGCGCGGGTCCAGGGATCCCCTCCTCGATGCTCAAGAGTGCCCTTCTGGTCTCCAGCTTGACAACTGACGGTGCCAGCGACCACTTCGAGCTCAGCCGCGACGACACCTGCACTGCGCAGGCCGCTAAGCTCGGCGTGGTGCCTGAGGATCCTTCATCTCAGAAGGAATGGTCGAGTATAGCTCACCAGACTTCTTCTGAGTGCGGCGCCGGATGAGGTGTACATATCTCGCGCGTCTGCGGGCGGTGTCTCGCCCGGGAGCAGGCGCATGGCTCCACGCCTTACCCTGTGGGGTGTCGACATCCTGAAGTATCGAAATCTCACAAACTATTGCCAGTGAGCCATAAAAGACGGCATGTTTAACGGACTGCACTCATCCATCTACGACACATCCGAAATTCGGAAAGCTTTTCGGTTACCGTAGATAATTTCAATACGGATGCTAAGGAATGCAGAAAATCGCTGTCAATGGAAAATTCCGCTTCTTGTTAATGACTTTCCTCTGTGGTCTAGGAAGATACGTGGAACACCGGAAGCACGAGACTCCTGGGACTGAATCGCGTGCGAGCGATATCGCTCGCTTTTCCGATTTTAGACTTCCGTCGCAGCTTCACTTGTTTCAGTGAATGTTGTTCTTGGTGCCACAGCTCCAAGTGCTGCTGTCGCTGCGGTTGAGCCTGCGGTCGTCTCACGCTTGATCTGCATAGAGGGCCATGGAATGTGGGCCGTGGCGTGCCTTCTCGTTTTCATCGGTCGCTTTCATGCGCTACCATCGATTTTATCTTCTTCCCCCCGTCTTCCTCCTCATGGGATATTCCCCTCGTTACTGATCCGGAACAAGCAGTCGGGCATTCGAACAGTCCGCCCAATGAGAACAATAATCACAATAATAATTATCATTATTATTATAATTCATCATACTAGGCCAGCCAAGCAACAAGCATTCGTAACTCCTGTTGACCGTGATCCATCGGATAATATTCGGATGAGAAATTCATTGAATGAACGAGTTTCTGCTCGTGGAACACCTGAGCATTGAGTTGACCGCTCATTTTGCTGATAACGTGTCTCGCTTGCCGGCTCATGAGACTTGCGGGACCTACTGCGAGTGTCTTCTAGTTCCGTCAGGGTTCCTCAGACGCTCCATGAATCTTTAACTGCGCCAGCAGCCGCTTCGGGTCATCCGGGATTCCTCTCGAATCACCTGACCGGCGGAGCTTTGTTTTTGGGTCGCTCGGCAAATCGTGTGGATTCCGTTGCTTCTCGCAGCGGTTCTTTTCTGACCACGGAGTTACGCACGCGACCACCGCTAAGAGCACACTCCGAGCAACATTGTGAACAGCGATGGCATGAGTGAAGAACGACTCTCTGTGAAGATGATCCATGCGGATGCGACGTCCCGTTTCCTTCGGTCCCCCAAGCTTCGCTTCATCGTTAGGTTCCTCCTATCGCTCTATTCAATCCCGAAAATCTTCAAAGTCCATCCGCAGCAATGAATTCAGACGCCCCGAGTGGGTTCTGGTACGGCCTGGCGAATATTCTGAGAACTCTCTCGCTATCCGGTCATCCACAGGCCGAACGCGGCGCTCGAGCAGACATTTAGTGAAAGTAAACGACTCCCACACCGGGACACTTTCGTCCAAGTGGAACAGCAGATGAATGTGGAACACATTATCAGCGGCGGCGTCTATCGACGGTGGCTGCGAATCACTCATTAAATTAATAAATCTGGAAATATGAAACTCGAACGAACGACTGAAAAAATACGTGAACCCGATCCTCGGGCAAAAAAAGATCGCTGGGAGCTAAGCGAGGGATTTTTCGGAGACGGAGTTTTTGCCGCAATAACAACCAGTTATTGGCCGAGCTCAAGCTTCCTGAAGATTCCACGCGTGATCATATGGGAATCCACCCATTTTCACCATGCTGAGAATGCCGACAACGATCGAGTTTTCCAAGGTCCGCTAAGTGATCCGACGGAAGGGTGAGCGACTCAACGTCACGAGAGCCGGGGAAAAAGTCTGTGGCATAACTCGACCATCGTCCGCCCGAGAATTTTTCTGGGTTCAATCAGCTCAGGAAGGACATACAGTGGCGGTCAAAATAATAGAGCCACCTAAAAACTTCGTCTTCTTTTTCGGAGGTCCGTAACTTTTCAGAAAATCGACCGAATCGGACGTTTTTTTTTTGAAATCGAAGAGAATTTGATGAGCTTTCCAATGAACTCGTCTATTTTGACATTTGAATGCGTTTTGAGGGACTTTCAGCCATCTCAATATCGCTTATTTTCGAAATTTTCTATCTCATTTTAAAACCCTCATAAGTCGGGACGAGGGTATCGCATCGGTTCGGTGTGGTCGGCATCTTGTAGCGCGGGAAAAGAGCTGTCGATTCGTCTATTCACTTTCAAAAATCGGTTCACCTGGAGCTGAGAAAAAGTTCGTCTGCTACGTGGAAGTAACGGTCAAAATAATAGAGCCACCCCCCCCCCATAATAGAGCT
This sequence comes from Galendromus occidentalis, assembly GCF_000255335.2. Lineage (NCBI taxonomy): Eukaryota > Metazoa > Arthropoda > Arachnida > Mesostigmata > Phytoseiidae > Galendromus > Galendromus occidentalis. The sequence goes on along the minus strand of NW_003805407.1, from coordinate 108,445 downwards.
GGACGGCAAAAGGTCGTCTCTTTGATCCGTGCATAAGTCAAGTGGGAATGGCATGCGCATCCGAAAGCCCGTCTTCCGTAGCGCGGAATTGCTTTTTTATTTCTCAGATCGGACCAGTTTCCGTGGAGTTATGCACGGATCAAAGAGACGACCTTTTGCCTTCCAGCTCTATTATGGGGGGGGGGTGGCTCTATTATTTTGACCGTTACTTCCACATAGCAGACGAACTTTTTCTCAGCTCCAAGTGAACCGATTTTTGAAAGTGAATAGACGAATCGACAGCTCTTTTCCCGCGCTACAAGATGCCGACCACACCGAACCGATGCGATACCCTCGTCCCGACTTATGAGGGTTTTAAAATGAGATAGAAAATTTCGAAACTAAGCGATATTGAGATGGCTGTAAGTCCCCCAAAACGCATTCAAATGTCAGAAGTGACGTGTTCATTGGAAAGCTCATCCGATTCTCTTCAATTTCAAAAAAAAAACGTCCGATTCGGCGGAGTTTCTGAAAAGTTACGGACCTCCGAAAAAAGAAGACGATGTTTTTAGGTGGCTCTATTATTTTGACTGCCACTGTATGTGGAAGAGGAACCTGGGATCTGATTATGGGTCGGAACCCGTTTTCTCGCAAACGGCATTATGGTTAGAGGGGGACCGCGCTCCAGCTTGGGGGGCGTCATGTAAATTGAGAACTCCACCGCGCAGAATCGCTCCCTCCTCATGCCGATATAATTCAGATCAAGTCCGCATATCGTTCTCCTGGGATTTTGCTTGAACCTGCTCGGAAGGTCCCTCCTCTTTTGTTTCGATCTCGTGATCTATAAAAATTATTTCGCAAGTTTTGATCGGGGGACGATGCCGTCTAGCTCCGCCGATAGTCAGGAAATGCGCAGAAAAATTCGAACGTCGGGAGGCAAATCGCACAGACTCCCACGAAACAATTCGAATTTCGCATCATTCACTCACCGCAGTGCTTATCATCCATCTGGTCGGCTGCTCAGGCAGCCCATCGAGCGGGCGGTGAGCAAGCGAGCCAGTCAGTCAGTCAGCCAGCCAGCCGAAAGGCACTCGTCTGGAACCTTGTCTTCAGCCTTAACCTACTCTTCGGTCGGGCGATGTCACGCAGAAGTTTCGAAGTCTTCTATAATCGAACTCAAGCTTCCGTTGCACGAGTCTATCGCTGCCATCTTCCGCGCGAGTCACGATGGCGAGCTCATCGGAGAAGATGAGTCCTATACATTCCGGAGCGATAGCGCAGGCGAGAATTTTCCCAATACCCCGAAAATCGACTCGAGCTGTCAACGGAGCCTTACCGAGTCTGTCTGGGAAACAAAAGCAGTTAGATAAGCGGGGAAACCAAAAATTGGGACTTAAAAAACTCACAATCATGGAATTATCGCAACACAGAGGTAGGGCTGTCTGTTATTCAGAATCCCGCGAGCGATTGCGAGACCTTTCGTCGTCGGGCCTACAATCACAAGCGGAAACATCGTCACCGTCGCGTCGGGGCCGGCGCGGCGTCTCTTCAGACCGCCTGATTGGAAAGTGCGCAACTTCGCATCGAATAGTTTAATTGAATTTACTTCTGTGAGATAAAGAGCATGGTGACGAAAAGCGGGGATTCGACGCTCAATTGATTTGTTTTTTTTTCTGCTTATGCGGCTTGATTTGCGTTCGTTTATCAGGACGATGAACATTTCTGGTTTGTTTTAATCTTGCGAGGACAGTGCTTCCACAGGAAGCGTGAGAAATCCTCGGAGCATTCGAATCCGTCGGAAAATCTCATGCTGGATCTGGCTGGTGGGAGTCTGCGATGAGAGCTAGTTCCGATCGGAACCTCCTCAATCCCCCAGCTGAAGCGCGCGGTTAATCTTCGAAAGAGCTGATGCCGGACGAGCAGACACGCTTGGTTTCCATGCGGGAAATTCGATCACAAACCTGGATTGTCTCTCAGCTCACAATCAGTCGAGCAACGCCTGCGATGCTTCCGCGTCCACGTTCACAGATCCTTCGATGGCAAAAAGCGGATGACGCTCCCGCATTCAAGAACTCCGATCCGAAAGCGATCAGTGGAAAGACTCGAGCTGTCAACGACCGGAATTCAAGTTAGAGATATCACCTCCCGATATTCGGCACATCCAGTTTCTCAAGAGTCTCTCTGCTGGTCTGTCCCTTCCACGAGCTGCGGTCGGTTGCAGAATGTTCTCTTTTTTTCGTGCGGATCAAAAACTGAGGAAAAGAAGAACTGTTTGCCGATCGAGGGTGAAGAAGTCATGCGACTAGCCGGAGTGTTCGTCCGGACTCCTCTTGATATGTTGAATCATTTTAATATGGGTATGTCGGGTGTAAGCTCCACCGGGACGAGACGTCGGACTTTGAGGGAAGATTTTTCGAATCCTGATCAGTAATTGTTGCATATCTCTCCAATTGCAGGTGTTTCAAGAACAGTTCCGGATAGCCTTAAACGCGAAAACCGAGATACTCGAAGAGATCACTCATCTCCATCTCCACACGGAGCTCCCGCTCCAAATGTCGGTGAAACGAATGCGGACGACCGTTTCGAAGGAACTCGTTCTGGAAAAAACGCTCCTGCGGCCGCTGGTGCGACAGACCTTAGTCCTGACGATTCCGAGGAGCGGATTGTAGACGTCGAAGAGATTGTCACAACGAGCCGTCCCCTCACCCAGGAAGATGTCGAAGATTCAGAAAGCCGATCCAGGAAGGAGCAGAGGGGATCACAGAAACCTCTGGGGGACGATCCAGGGCTGTCGAGATCTTTCAGCGTAGAACTCCAGAGTTCCTTGAGTGGGAAAACTCCCCTCATGACATCAAATATCCCTCCTCCTCCTCCTCCATCGACGGCTTCTTCCCCTACGGACACTCTCGAAGTCGCGGAGGCCTCCACTGTTGCTTATACGGTGCCATACGGGGAGGGTTCGGCGGGGTCTTTCAATTTCATTACGTCCCCCACCGTCGAGGAAGCTTCGATGACAGCGGCGTTCCGCGAAGAAAGCGATGAAGTAACCGAGTCACCTCAAGCAGCCCCGGAGAGACGCCAGGATGTGGCCCCTAATCTGATCCGGCCCTCGGACACCTCGAAGTCAAAAAATCCGTCTCGGAATCCAACCATAGAAATCCTCACGGGGCTCATTCAGCTGCTAGGCGGTGATGTCAGACGTCGAGCGACGCCTCCCCCGACCCCACCTCCTCCTCAAGTTATGCATCCGAACTTCAACTTCCATCCTCCGCAGAACGCTTTAATGGGACCGCCTCATCCTCCCCCGCAGTTCTTGCATCCGCTCCCCCCTCACCAACATCGGAGGCCCCCGTTCGAAATCGCGCAACAATTCCCGAATAAACCGAATATCCCGGCCTACATTCCCTCCTTGAACCCCTCGATCGGACCGCACTTGCCTCCTCAGCAGCCCCCCGGCTTCTACTATCCGTCACCTTCGGATGTCAGCAACATCCTCGGCGTTGACGAGGCCACCGAGAGACCGGTTCAGCGTTTCGAATTGAAAACCCCGGACTTGGCTCCCACAGTCACGGTGCCGGTCGAGATCGATGACGAAACTCTCCCGGTGCGAGGGTCTTCTTCTCGGAACACAATCGTGTTCATCCATGAAGCCCCTCCGAGCCTTCTGCCGTCCGCAACCATGAATCCCTCGGCTGCCCCGACCACAACCGCGACGAAAACTCTGCCCGATGAGGCTTACGGCAACATCCAGTCGGAGAAAGGAACGCCCGTGATCGAGGTTGTGGAACCCGTGGCGACGCAGCGACCGTCAATTCAAACGAATCGGCCTTCGAATATTTGGTTGCCTGTCGGAGCCGACGATACCTCAAGGGTTAATATCAAATACGATCCCCATAACGAGCCCGATATCATCACCCAGGTCGCGGAGCCTTCAATCTTCGACGTCACCGTGGTAGGTGACTTGAATCCGACGATCAGCAACACAAAAGATCTGGGTCCTCCCCCAGAAATCATCACCGAAACCTTTACCAATGTCAAGCCGACGCCATCTCAAGCGATCATGGCGACGCCGACGACCGACTTGGCGTCCACGACGACAATAACGTATTCGGAGCCCTCGTCAGAAGCGTTTCCGGTGTTTCTGCCAACGCCTACGATCAGTCCGACGAGCTCCTCAGACGTCGTCGTTTATGGAAAAAGCTCTTCAGGCGACACCAGGGTAAACTCGACGACAGCGTCATCGTCGTCGGAGAAGCCGAATCCGACAAGTACGTCATCGACGCCAGCACTGCTCACTAAAACTCATGGTATCGGGAAACCATATGTCGTGCCCGTAGACGTAGATCCCGTTCGACCCTCTGTTCAGCAGAGCGGGTTTGGGCACATCAAACAGGCTTCGAGAAACGCGACGCCCCTGCCGAACATCAAACAGAAAGCGAAACGGCCGACATTTAAAACGAAAACTAATGCCACCCTGGTCAGGATCGACACTTGTATTGTCGGCGACGATTCGACGTGTGACGCCAACGTCAACGAATGGTGTAAAACCGATCAGGGAATCAGCACCTGCACGTGCAGGCCTGGATACGCCAGGACACAGCCGCGGGGACCTTGTTTGGGTAAGCGGCATTAAACACGCGGCAATCAGCCTTCATTCGAGCACCTAAATCGCTGACACTCTTGACTTGGACTTTTTCTCACGACTTCCTTTCCGAACGGAGACGGACGCTCTGGTACCTCAATTCGCTCCCTGGAATCATGCTAAAAATTTTCGCATCTTCCAGCCACAATTTCAATGCAGCTGACTTTCAAATTGGACAGAATGGGAGAGAAGAAATTGCACTACAATACCAACTACCTCAACCCGGATTCCGAAGAGTACCAGGTTCTAGCGTTCGAGACACGGCAAGCGGTGAGTTTTACCCCGTTCACGATAGAATTTTGTCGAGAAGCGATTACAGTCTACCACGACGGACAGCGGAAACCTCGACGTCGATTAGAGCATCATCGACTCCATAAATCTTGCAACCGTAAATAAGACTAATCATTCCTCTGTCCGACGTCACCGAAACTGTCGAATCTTAGACTGTCGAGTCTTTGACTCGACCCGATTTGGAGGCTCCGGTCGTTTCGGGGTCGTTTACGGAATCGGCGGATTGTAAAAATCTCGGCCGTCTAACTAAGAGTAGAATTTTCCCCTGTCAGTATCGAGTTGAACATCTCCCATTGGCTCTGCGTCTCAGAGCCGTGTGATATAATTGATCGGCATCAAATTCAAAAATAGGGCGAAAGCCCTCCGGGTTGGGGCGTGGCATCGGAAGTCGAACTTCTGGGTCAGGTCGTCCTAGATAACTTATATGCTTACGCACGGCTCACTTAAATCGACTCCTAACCCAATTGGCGACTCAAGACATTCGAAATCTTCTCGGCTGTGGGCCCATTCCGAAGCAGCTTTTCGCGGTCGGAAGGGAGGCTGCGACTTTGAACCGACGCCGACGCGGCGGACAGCCAGCCGGTCAGAGCGAAATGCACGTTACAAGGGAAATCGCATCGAAGCTTTTAAGAATTGTTATTGGACCTCGCTCGACACCAAGCAGCCGGCCACTTCTCGGGGAAACCTGAGGGAAATTCCCGCAGGTCCAATCCGAAGGAATCCCGCGAAAGCAGGCCAGAGTTTTCGCACTTCTGAGGAAGAAAAACCCGCGTATGAACGAGGTTACCAAATTGAGCTCAGAGAAGTGTCCGCTGTCCGCGCGGAAGTTATGCTTCGATCGGATCTAGGAATCACTGCGTGGGAACGGAGAACACAATTATTGAGAAGAGCGCGAGAGCCGAAGACCAGCAGCGCTCACGAATCGCTGTTTATTTGCGCTTCGACGCTTGAGAACGCTTGCCGAACTGAACGCCTCGACCAGAAAGATGCGACTAACAATGACGATCGGCGGTGCGGCGCGCCGACGTCGCGATGCCGGCAACACTGTTAGTCAGAGACTGAATGTGTGTTCATGAGCCGTTGCCGGGACGACTGCTGATGAGATAACGTTCTTCTATTACCCAAATCGGTCCGGCATACTGATGACAACTGCTCGGGCGAGGCATAGACTACCCCGAGCAGCATCGTCTCGTATATATGGAAGGTCTCGACGGCACGAAAAAAACGTGTGACGAGGAAATTTTCGGGGAAATGAGTAAATAGATGAATCTTAATCATCAACGAACAACCTTCTTCACAGCTTCGGAGCCTATTCGCGAAATCGACGTTTTCGCGAGTGTTCATGGACTCCAAAGTGAACGGTTTCAAAGGATCCGGCTCTAAGGTGCTCGTGAACGCTACCGTCGAATTCGAGGAGAACGACATCACCCGAGTTTCATCGGTAAAACGAGTCGTGCAACACGAAATGGTCAATTTGATCTCACGCGGCAAAAGTAACCTTGGTGAGATATCGTTTCTTCCTATGATGCATTCATTGTGCTTCGTGTGTCCGGTCGGGTCCGCCGAGGAATCCAAGCCGTGCGTATTTCAGCTCGAGGGCTCGAAATAGTTGTCTCGACTCCGAAAACACCAATCATGGATTCCGAAGCGATACGGGCTGCGTCTCAATAACAATTTCCTCGAGGGGACGACTTGAAAGTTCCATGACAAATTTTCTTCCCGACTTCCGCAGGGGACTCGAGGCTTTTCGTAGAGCCGCTTCTCAACTCGGCCTTGACTGTCGAGGACGTCAATGAATGCCGAGATGTTGAGCTCCACGACTGCTCGCCCCATGCCAGCTGTGAGAACAGCTTCGGAAACTTTAAATGCGTTTGTAAGCCGGGCTACACCGACAAGAATCCGGATACTCGGAGAGCTGGGAGGGTTTGCGCCGGATGCGGACCTGATTTCTGCAATAACCGAGGCGAGTGTTCGATCGTCGACGGTGAGCGGAGTTGTGCCTGCAAGGGGAAATTTATGGGACCTCGATGCGATATCGATGGAGAAGTGCTCGCGGTCGCCCTGGGCGCTTCGGTAACGGCCGTGGTCATCATCATACTGACGCTCGTGTGTCTCTGCCTCTGGAAGTAAGTATCTGAGATGGTCCTCCCCGCATTCTCAGAAGATCAGTCGAATTTGTTTTATATCCCTACTCATCTCCCGTTTGGCCTTGGGAGCATTCAGTGACAGTCAGCTGAGGTCTCGACAGAGGATGGAATCTCTCGATTTGGAGCAGTGTCTAAATCAATGCATCCTCCGCTCGCTTTCAGTCGACGATGGAAGAGGGAACAGGCGAAGGCTGAAGTGATGTCGGTCGCCAGCATGGCCGGATATTTGAATAAAACGAACTCGATAGGCTACCGGATGCACCAAAGTGCCGCTCAGGACGACCGGTTCCGATGGTCCTCGCATCTCGACAGCCTACCGAACATATACGTCCAGCCAGACTCATCGCGTGAGTGGAAATTCCCCGCCCAGACAACAGACCTATAAAGCGTGGTATCGCCCGACCCGGAGCGTTATACTCCCCTGATTCTGAATGCGTTTCGAGCTCGCAATCAGAGACCGAGCGAGTCATTCGAAAATGATGCCGAGACCATCCCGCCTCTGCTCCCCGAGGGCGAACAATCCACCCAAAATATTGCGAAGGCGAAGCCTCCTGACTTTCAATGTTTCCTCGAATTTTCAGCCCTACATTCAATGCCGCGGGCTCAATCAATTTACGCAACTCAACGTCACATGAGGTCGCACTCTCCCGCTATGGAGTTGGAAAACCCGTACGGCCACTTGCCAGCTCGGCCGAAATCGAGAGGAGCAATGACACACTTCGGTCCAGCGGTGGGTGGATTCAGATTTCGGTCCTCTACGGCCTCGGTAGAGTTCACACCTTCCATTTGAATCCCGCTACGATTGCGAACGTCGGACTCAATCGATTCATTTCCTTACAGTCCCTCGCAAGCCCCTATGAATTCGACCCGAACAAACAGGCTTCTCTATTTGGTTCATACCGAAATCCGGGAACGACTCGGAGCATGAGACCTGTGTTCAACGCTCACTGGTAGTTCCGCCTCTTGGAGCGAGTACAAAAATTGAAGCCACAAACAACTTCAAAGTTCTCATCCTCCGACGCTCCCGCCAAGCAGCAAGAGACGTAAATAGGACAATAGGGTATTTATTCTTCTGATGATGAATGAGAGGAGTGGCTGTACATCAGGATTCGATCGAAAATCTTCCGCTCGAGCGATTGATTGACTGGCTGGTGGATTGATTGAGTGATGGATGCAAGGATTGCAAACTGTTCCGATGCGTTCGATGAGACGCCGATCGGATTCGTCCTCTACTCAAGAGCTGTTCACGAAAAGTAGCGAATAGAATCAATTAATCGGGAGCGACGGATGAGACGGGGAGGTTCCGTCGATATCGCTCGATAGCTAATTGCTGCGCACCGCCTTTTCCCCACGAACGGGGAAAACTCCTGCGACCTGCTACTCAACGAAAGTGCGACTGTTATCCGACAGTTGTTCCTAATGCATGTTCTGTACATAAAATTGTAAATAGAATGATGATGATTTTTCCGAAAGGCGCTAGCTGAATCTGTAATCTAGTTGATCTTCCTGAAATAAATCGCATAGTCATAGGAGCAAATAGTCGGTTTTTTTCTAAACGGGCCTCGTCTGCTCACGGCAGTGAGAATTCGACGATGGCCTGACCGCGCTCCCAAGATCGGATAACTGGTGTAGCACCATTCTCTGACTTGCAAAAAAATCCACCCACGGAAGGAGAATGGTCTCCGGGAAAAAACGACTCCGCCTGCCCCTAGACGGGCTCCGGAAACACAGCGCGAGTCCGAGAATTCATCTGATCCCATGACCGATATCTCGCTCCGATTTATTCCCCTCCACATGCCTCCCCGTGTAGGTTCATATTTGCACCAGGGTGAGTGAGCTTTGACCGAAAGGCACATTATTTACATTCGATTGGGCTTGCGTTCCTTGCTCGGCTGCTGTCAGGTCCGAGTCCGAGAGTGAGCTTGTGGAGCTATTTGGGTACGTTTGGGGCTCTATTTCCCGGGACAAGCGTGCGGACGGGAACCACGGGAACGCGAGTCTGTAATGGTATCTGCTGCTAAGAGTCTCTCCCTTCATCAAACGCGGGAGCCGCTGTTTTCGGGCTCCCCAGGCTCGCTTTGGCGAATCGAGTAGATTCGGGTTTCAGGAAAATAAATAATGAATAAGCGAATAATTCGAGACTCACGGGAGGAGAAGTCTGAATTCTTCGGCGAACACACAGAAGAAGATAAAATCTACGCCGAAGCTCATCAAGTACGTTTCGCAGGCCATCAGGACGAAGTCGGGGAGGAGGGTTTTACCTTTGTAGAATCTCGCGTGGAATTCGATGATGAGCTGCGCGAATCCGAGAATGAGATTGGGCTTATCGGAGAATCGCAGACGCGGGGGACCAATGGGTTCTCTGAGATCCTCAGAGACCAAATGATGGGCGTGGAACGAGGAAGTACCTCGAGCGATTATCGGTACTCACCCAACACGGGAACACCCAGCATACACTTTTCAACACAAAATACATAGACAACCGGTTCGATCTCCAGATCGTGAGCATCGCTGACAGGAGGGTGTTCGATCGCACAAGCCACCGAAGTTGCAAGAGGACTGGAACCGCCAGTAGGCAAAATACTCCGATATCGATCAGTATCGAGCGGTACCAAACACCGAGGGGAACTCCGAAGCAGTGACCGTTACCACCTGCGTACATAATTGCACAATGCGTATTGAGAACTCCCGGAACGGCATCATCTGCTGGAAAGAATATGCTCAAATTGCGTTCTTCACTCACTCATGGTAACTGTCCAACACGAGGGCAGAGCAAGCAGCAATCCGATGCACCAAACCCATTCACAGAGGCGCGAGAACCGTTTCCGCATGAACCGTGTCCATTTTGAGGAGCTGTGCATGGCGCACAGATATTGATGAAGGGAAAATAAGCCGGCCAGAAGATAATGGACGATCAGTCCCGTCTGACTGATGTGAACTAAAGCATGACACAAGGGGCCCTCCAATGCGGATGAGATGTAGAGGCCTGCCTCGATTGAGAACCAGTTAATATAAATCGGGCGAATATCCACCGTTCGATCGGTCACCGAAATGCGTGGAGTGCATCCATGCGGATGGGACGAGCAACAGGGTGCCACTCACCGAAGTAATACTCGAAGTCGAGAAAGCTCCGTTCGAACATGAATGTCAGCATGTTTGCCACGGCTGAGTGCCGAAGAAGAACGAGGGCTGGAGAGTCCGGGTTGGGCATCGCGTACGATGCCCGGAGAACGAACAGGGTGAGAATGCTGTTGACGAGACCGAAGACGCACACCACATGATGGATTTTGTAATAGAACGTTACGTCGTATACGAAGTCGGCGAGGCCGAGATAATCTGCGAAAAAGCCACGGAGTCAATCGCGGCCGTCACGAACATTTCTTGTCCCAGTTGTCCGCGAACTCCACAGCGAGAAATATTGAGATCTCCGAGGGGCAGTCGGTGCAGGTGGAAGCAGATGGAACGTACCCTCATCATCGGTCGGGTCATGTGCCACGCTCATCGTGGTCGCCGTCACAGATCACTCTTTCGTCGGAGCATCCCGCACCGTCTCGGAGCTTTGATTGAATCTGTTCTCCAAGTAGCGATTGTTCGACGTCTCTCCCCGCGCTAGTGAATGAATCAAGAAGATCTACACAAGAAAGTAACACACATAATCCTCAGCGAGAGCGTCGATGCCGTAAAAAGATCGCTTCCCGAGGCAATCACGACGTCGGTAGTCTAATAATAATAATGCGCTCTCCACAATGCGCAGACTCGAATATGAGAATATGAACCCCACGCCCGAAATAAAGTCGGCAGTTAAGGTTGGATTTTCGTGATCAGCTTCGGCGGCACCGACGTTGCGCTCAGAAAATTTTTCCACAGGAATGGAGGACCCCCGACAAACGTTTATTCTTCGGAGAGAGCGTCGAGCCTGGATCGACTCATTCGAGTGCCGTGAGCTGCTCCGGGAGAACGGAATTTCCCGACGGGACCTGAATCCCTTATTTTTTATGCTGCGGCCTCCGCGGCTTCCCCTCGTTTTCGCCCACCCCTGCGCCGCTCATTTCTCGATCAGATCGAACAGCCCTCCCGTTTGTGGCTCGAATGTATGTAGATGCAAAGACTCGGACTCCTCGAGTCCTAGCTCCATGAGCTCACTAAATATTTCTCCTGGATCACCGTGTGGCCACATTTCTCTAATCCTCAGGTATTACCGAACACAATTGCGGCTTTGCCTGGAGATTTGCATACTGCAGCTCGAACGCCCGTGTCTCGATGCGTAATAGAGCGGAGGTGAGGGTGGTCGGTGGTCACACGTAAGTCGACTGCGGGATTTCCTACCTTGGCCATGCTAATCTCCACGGAACGGTTTTGAGAATTCGACCGCGCAAAGCTCGCGTCTTTGACTCAGTTACGGGGAAATGTATTCAGAAGGGGTGGCGTGGCTTTCCCGCGCTCCCTAAGCGCTGAAGAGGGTCGTGTCTGATGCGTCCCCAGAAACTGAGGCAGCAGCCAGGATACGCCGGAAACGGTGCAGGTCTATCCGGGTATCCCGAGTGGGCACATCTCGTCTTTCGCCTGTACAGTATCACCCAGTACCTTCGAAGTTCTGATGGAGGGTTCGGAACTGGCTATTCCTAGGACTCAGCGCGGAGAGAGCTGCAGACTCTCCGGTAATGCCCGGGAGAAACCATAGGCGGGAATCGAGCGAGATCTCGAACTCCTCCGGACTTTCCCCAGGGTAGATATGGAGTCGGATCGAGTCGGCTCTGAGCGACATTTTTGGAAGAGCCCCATCATTGTTACTTCTGGGAGGTGGTTCTCCGGACCGCGCGGCATCTCCTTGCAGACCCTCAGACGCGTCACTTTGCTGGATTCACACGCTTTGAAGGATTATCTAGGAAATCTCTTTCACTGTACAACTTTACCGATATCGATCACGGCAGGTAACTCAATCCGTTGGCATTTCTCTCTAGCTCCTAAGGTGACTCTCGGTCTGCTGTTTTATCCAATTCAAAACCACGGGCTCGCTGCAGAATTTCGCAACGGGTTCCAGACCCTGACTTCAACGATGAAGTTCCTGATCTCTTTGTGCATTTTGCTCGCCGTGTTCTACCAGGCTCTCGGCGGTAAGGTTCACGGTGAGTAACTTTCGGAGCAGAGTTCCGAGCCAAAGCATGGTCTTCCGATTGGGAGTGCTCCTTATAGTCTCGATCGCCGAATGTGACGGCAGCTGATAATTGAAGGCAATGAATTTTTCGATGAGCTCCTGGACGAGCTCCGTGACGCCGACGACATACGTGTGATGACCCTGGATGATCTGACCATCGGTTTCAGTCGGAAGGTCAGTTCAAATTCAGAATTTTGAGACGCCGATCGGACAAATCAAGGGTGCTTCCCATTCCGTATCGCTCCGGGAACCCCACTTCCGATCCGACTGCGAGCGCGCAATCCTTTTCAGGTTGCTCTCTTGACGGTTCACGGAGAGGCCAAATTGTACGACGGTACCGTGACAGGACTGGACACCGCTGAGAGGATAGGTACCACGAGCGGCTGAATTATTGGAGTTTAGCTGAATCGGAGAGTAGAATTCTGCACCCTGATCCGAGCGGATACTGATTCTGGAATCCGTTCTTAAGACGACGCGCAGATAATCACCCGCAAGGACGGAAGCGTCGTGATCAGATGCACTCTCGGCATGGGTGTGATAATTTTCAACTACAAGGGTACTGTGAGCTTCATGGGGCTCGGACCGAGTATCAGCATGCTGACCCACACTGGATACGTGACGGTGAAAGCAGAAGTTCAGCGCGCCGCCAACGGGACCGTGAAAGTCACTGAATTCAATGTCCGGTGAGTCCCGATCTCCTCTTCCGAGATCTTCCCACAGCTGTCTACGAGAATGCAACGATGGAGAGTGAAGGAGGAGCAGCAGTGCGGGCATTCTTAATCCACCGGCAATCTTCGTGACAAAGATTCTTGACCACGGCGGAGACCGATAGTCGGGGAGGGTGCGGGGATTCCCCTCCTTCCCCGGACGCGGGAAAGGACTCAGGATACCTCGTGCGAGGGAACCACTTGGTGGTACCGATTAATGTTCATTGGAAATTACAGGGACTTCGAGAAACTCAAGGTCAAGTTCACCGGTCTGGGTCCCTTAACTTGGGCCACCAGCCTCCTCATCGCTCCAGCCGTGAACATCCTGACCCCGATAATCAGGAGAACCGTCGAATACGGAGTTCGGACGGTTGTCGAGAAGAAGCTGCCGGACATCATAAAAGATTTCAGTTTCGAATAAATGGATGACTTCAAGGTTTCGCTGACGGAAAATATGAGCGTCCTTAACTATCCACTGATGGATCATATGATCGCTCCCCTCCTCTTAGAATATTCCGCTATAGCAGGAATTCGCAATCGTTGTGCTACGGTAGGTAGCTCCGACTCCCCACTGATTATTTTGGCGTCAGAATCAGAAGATGGAGCTCCTTGCCGACGTACGATCCGGGATCCGGCCCTCATTGACCGAGTCAATTGACACCACCTTGAATCCTCTGATATTCGGACGGCTCGAGGGATAGCTTCATGCGCTCCCTTTGGGTTCTACGCACAAAGACCTATCCGGCGGTGGCTTACCGTGGGTACCTGCCTGGCCGGTTATCGAGGCTGTGGGGGCATCATGCTGTCGCGTGTGGAATGCGGAAGCGTACAGTCCGAGGGACATGATTTCCCGCGATTCTTCCCCGTAATCTTCAAATGCCGAACTCGACATTGTTGACATCCGCGGCGACCACTGGCCTTCTCTTCATTCCAATAACTTGTCGATATCTCGCTGAGAAGGCTGCTTGAGAGATCCCCCGGAGTGCATCCCCTCCCGATTACTATCCGACAGGCCAATATTCCGGGGAGCTACCATCGGACTCCCCATCGCAGCGATCCTGTACGGAGATTCCCCGGAGAGATCACAGCGAGAGCGAAGAAGGGACGCGTTGAGATTATTATTGATTTGCCCAAATCAAGCAGGATTGACCCCACCCAGGTTTTTACCACAATCGTTCTCTTTCCGTCGTTCGTTTCCTACCCATATCTTCGCTTCCCGAGCCGTAACTTCATGCCGCGACGACGTACGATCTGCATGAATCATGACTGATGACCGGTATCGCGGACCGTACTGACGGGATTCGAGAACGGATCCCCGAACGAACAAAAATCCTTGCCACTCGCCTCTGCCCGGGTGTTCCCATTCCCGATCTCTAGCGTATCGACATTGACTTCAAACAACGACGTCGGGTGTTTTCGGGGTCCAGGAGAAGCTACGGTTATGGGAGGTCGATATTACGCTAGCAACCCCTATGCCCCTTACCAACCTCAAGACTACAACTACTGGGGTGAAGAAGCTTACAACATCCAAGGTCAAGACGCTTCCAACATCCAGGGGGAAGAAGCTTCAAACCTCCAAGAGGGAGAAGGTTCCACCGTTCAGGATGAAGGAGGTGATAATAGATTGCGCCGTATCGGATACCGCCGGAAAATTTCGTCCTCCGAATACAGCGCCTGACACACAGATAATTTCAAAGCGAACCGCGACTTGGGTGATCCGCTCAAACTCCAACCTGCCAAATCGTCATCGTGCCGGAAGCTTTTATTCTGCATCGCCGTGCTCTCCATAGTTGCTTACTCAGCGAAGTTCATTATGGATAAATCCGGCATAGAAAGACCCTTCGTAAGCAGCCAACCTGCGCAAACGGGTATGCTTCGTCGACTCTTCCGCTCGAAGATCTCTGGACATACTGACTGAAATTAATGCTCAAACATGAAAATCCTGGCGCGAGAATCTCGCATTGGAAAATCGTCGGCATGCTTTGAACTTCTACCTTACAGGAGACATCGAATCGGGGGGCCAGTCTGGGGATGAAGGTGACTCCTCAATCAATTGACGTCATACTCAACGAAAAAAAAATCCAGAAGAACGCCACCCGTAATAATTGTGTGATCCGTTCCAGACTCTTCCGCGGCAGACGAAGAGATCCGAATGATGATCGAGGAATCTTTCTCAAATATCTCGAAGGCATATCTAGATGTCCGCCAAGTTTATTGGAATAGCGAGCTCGAAAGCCGATTGTATGACATCTACAGCGTATATAATGTGCGTCTGAAGATGGATAGAGCCAGTGTTTTGGAATTAGAACCGAATTCAACTCGTGTCTTCCACGGTGAGATCTCGTCAGCTGTTCACAAGGTCTTTCTGAGAGCGAATAATCCCTGGATTCGTATGAACGAGATTTTCGCCACACAGGGAACGGGTTGAAGGCTTCATGCTTGATTTACTTGAGATACACGCTCTTACACGGAGGATACAAAAGATGGCTCAAATACGATGGGTTCGATTGCTGGTTCAATGCGCCAGTGACACTTCTGTTGAGAGTGGAGCTCCCAACGTCCCCGGGAGCCAAGCTGACATTCCTGAGTCTTCACGTGAGCTCCGAGACTTTCTTCATGACTGCATCTCGTAGGAGGGCGGGATTCGCTCGGCTACCAAGTGAGCGCCATATGCATGTCTCTCGCTCACAGTTGCAGCCCTTGCCGGAGTCTGAGTGCGAAGGCGTACCATGGAAATGGCAATTCTGGATGCCGTCGAGAGCTCAGACGATAGCAGCGATCAAGGTCCTATTCAGGGATTATATGAGAGTGTACGTGCGGGATGTTATCAAACCTCATATCAGAAGCTTTCTGTAATTATGTGATCTCACTCGGGATTTTCCCCGATCGATTGGAGGGAAGAGCTCATGAAACTACTTGGACCATTAGCATTGAGGTTTTCACTTTTGTATGTTTTGCTATTCATGCGAGTTTCCGCGTCTCCTGGTCGTCGAGCTCCATGCTCTGAAGTGTAATACGTATATTTCGAATGAAAATGTTGTCAGTACTGAGAATTTGAAGATTTTGCTGATGTTGAAGATGAGCTTCTTAGAGGCTGATCGATTGGAAAATTGCATGTGGAGGTCGTAAGAAGATTCCCCTTCTTGGGACGAGAGCTGATCTTCACGGGAGGAAATTCGTCCAAGTTCGAGAGCTCCCGCAGTCTTCGGGCGATGGTCGATGTCTAGGCTCGCAGCACGGCTAGAATGCATGGTGCCTTTCACTTCTCACAAGCACATGCGACCCCCCTGTGGGTGTTGGAGCTCGATTGTCGCGCAGTCGTTTCCGATGTTATAGAGAAAGCTGTCACGCTGAGAGCCGCGTTCACGTTTTCAGGGCTGCGTGAAGCGTGCCGACTGGTGAGCGCAGAAGCCCTTCGACGAATGCTTCGTCTGCATTATAAAAAGGAAATCATAGACACCGGGAAATTTTGCTAATCGACGCGGCTGAATATCCATCGAATCCACAGATATCAGCTACGGCTCCCACGTTCACTTACCTCAACGCTTTACGAAAGTTTACGCTGATCATGTAGTAGATCAACGGATGGGCGAAAATCGACATCAAGCTCATAGTTTCCAAAATTTTGGGTTGCACGGCGCTGTCGCGGAGGAATCGTGACATCTGGAGAGGTTCCCGGAGAATCTGAGAACGCTATCGACCCATCGATCTGGCTCAAGATCGGAGGATCTTCCCTCTTTGACTGTCTCTCGGAAACCAGACTACGCTCACCTTCTGCGGCGTCGTGCACATGATGTAGGAAGCGATCAGAATCACAACGAGAAGCACAATGCGTTTCATGGAGCCCGTGGCGTACTTCGGAGGTGCTGACCGCAGTTTGATCAAAAGAATCAAAGACACAAGGACGAGAGCACTGACTTGGGTCAAGAAGAATGACTCCGGAAGGTAACTGGGGAGGTGAATCATCAAAATCGGTACGAAGTCTCTATACATAAATCCGGAACCAATCTCCGCGGGGATTGTCGAATTTTACCTCCATAACGTCTGGTGGAGCGCCACCTCACACACTCGCGATCCCTCCTCGAAAAAAAGACCGAAGAAGCTGTGAGCTTGACCCACAGCCGCCAACAGGCACGCCACGAGCGTGCACAGGGTCGGGTTTCTTTGAAAGGAAAAATGCGAGGAGTCTCCCGGTGCTCAACCGCGTCGATCCATCCATATTGATATCATTATCCTGCAGTGAAACTCGGCTCGGGAATGAAACTCACCGTTTTAAGTACAGGGTACTCGGACTCTTCGGAAGAACGATCGTCATGGTGCGATCGAGCACCATGATCCACAGGATGGCGGAGACGCTGGTCGTGAAGAACTCTCGCAGGAAGCGCACCGAAGTACAGAAGAGAGAACAAGTGGACGGATACGTCTCAAAAGCAGAGAAGTTGTTCCTTCCAAGCCTTTGCTCTGTAAATTTCCCTCGAATAATTCAACCAGAGCGTAAGTCGAGCCTTCTCTGGGGCATTCTGTCGGTCCCCATTGTTGTGCTCCCTGAGCTGAGGAAACTCACGTGTATGAGCCTGACAATCGAACGAAACCAGTGGCCCTAAAACTAACACGGTCCATAAATGAACCACGAAAAGGTTCCTGACCAGAGTGTTGATGGTTGATCTCAGCAACTTAGGCACATCATAAAACACCACCAAGGCGACCGCATTCAGCACTAGACCGATTATGAGGAACAACAATGTCAGAGTTGTAACGGAGTAGCTCAAGGCTATGTCCGAATCCATGTGCTATCCGTCGCGAATGAATCTTTGCGTCGGAGTGGAGAGAGCGTCGCTGCTAAAAAAACTCTTCCGCGAAATTCCTCAAGACGCAGGGTCTCACGGGGCGCTCGGCAGCTGCATGTGGTCGTTGCGAGTCTGGATCAGCTGAGAGATACGCCGAGCTGGTCTGATCAGAAAATAAATTCTTTCGCGATGGTCTCTGCAGTCCCGAGAATCTTGGGGGCGTACTCCGACGTCATTACTTCAAGGACGCCCTGAATATTCTTTGGAGAGAAGGAGTTTGCGGTCTCAGGGGATTCGATCCACCATCGAACTCCGCCCCACGATCGCGATAAACAAATGAAAATTCAGTCAGCAATATACACAGTTGGAAACGTTGGGAATTTATTCCATCTTACAAGCATTCAGAACAACAAAGCACCCGTCCCGGCACTATCTCGGTACGTTTAACATTAATCGCGATTTGGCATCGTTTCCAATCAAGGACTGCGGGGGATATGCTGCGGGACGCCTTTACTTCAACATGTTTTTACAAAATCACATCGCCTTCTTAAAGCTTTCTCTCCAGAAATTCCAGGAATCCCAATCGATCAAAACCGCCCTTCCGACGGCGGCAAAGTTCGCAAGGTGGTATCCCGGCGACGTACCCGGCGAGGATTACGGACCGTACTTCACTTGGTACATTTTCCTCTCGATGAGGAAGATCTTCAGAATTTCTCTGATTCCGAGAGAACCCTCCGTCGCTATTCTGGGGACGACTCGCAACTCTCGGTGTGGACCCCCACGATTGCGCACCGATTCTCCAGCATGTGATCATTCCTTCACGGTTATGTCACGCTCACGGTGATGATGATCTCTGAGCCATTCTATCGCAGCGTGGACAGAACGCTTTGCGGTTGCGGTAGCATTCCCTGTGATAGACTGCCAGACAGTCCGGACATCGCGAGGTCAGCTCTCTGCTCAGAGGGAAAATAAGTTCCTTCGACGAACACAACTCACAATGATATCCTTTCCCCATGCAGCTCTGCAATACACGACGGGCTGTTACCATCGTTCGTTTGGATGCCTCGAATCGGGAAAGAAGGTCCCCGCCGGATCCACCCGGCGACTTACCTCACACTCTTTTGTGATGTGAGCCTCGTAGACTTTCGCCACTTGCTGGAGATATCGGATGAGGGTTCCCGCCTCGAGGTCCTGGAGGTCTTGCATCGAGTAAATCTGTGAGTTTTCGACGAAATGATGCCGTTTGTTCAGCAGCCACAGGAGCTTCTTCGATCGGGCGATGTGGCAGCTCGTTAGGTACTGCTTCATTTGTTGTAGATCTTCCCGCAGGATCTGGGAGAGTTGAGGAACTATTGAGTTTTCCCAGTAGCGTCTCAAATTGGAAAAAAAAATCGAAAACTTCCCCGGACCCGACCCGAGAGGTCCTTGAACAAAATTTATCATCGGAACTCAATCGAAATTCAGTGTTCTACCTTCACAGCTGGGAGCTCTTCAACGTGCGTAAACAGGTACGGGTTCAGTTTCTCCACGTCGAGCACCGGTCGCTTGAGCATGAGGCGTAAGAACTGGACGCATCCACGACATACCTACCAAAAAGCCGGAATCAGTATCATGTCGAGAAACTCCGCGACCAGACAGAGGATGGGAGAAAGGTCGCTCAGAAGTCCTGTCGACAGAAAAATCCATCCAGGTGTCGAGATAGTCATCACATCGAGGGAATACCTTTCTTGGTACGAAGTCCCAGTTGTGGATCACCCTCGCCGGAATCACCATCTCCGTGTTCCAATGGCAGTACGAGCAGAACCATCGCCCGCAGGAGTCGCACAACCGCCTGGCCGCCTCCATTTGCGGCAAAAGTTTCAAACCCGGGGAGAAGAGAGGGGATCGGCATTCGAAACATTTAAATTGTTGCACTGAGAGTCCCATTTCCGGGCAGATTTCAAACTCGTAATCGTGTGATTTCAGGTATGCACAGCTCCTTGTTATCGAGTTGAGGCACTTCTGGTGGCATTTATATCGACACTCTGGAAAATTTTGAATTCAATGATGATGAAACTGGCTGCCTATCTCTCAACGAAGGAGCGGATGAGGATCGTAGTGGAATCCATGTACGTGAATCAGGGTCGAGACCCGTTTCCGCGATGGCCAACGTGCTACTCACTATCACAGGTGTAGTATTGATTGAGTCCCATATTGACGAAATCCCAAATCCTTGTGCAGCATTTTTCACAATACGAATCAGTCTCATCTAGTTTCCCCGACACGAAAACGTGGCCCATCACGGTAAAGGATTGTTCTAGGATAGGAGTCTGCGGCCCGTTCTATTGAAGGAAATAATGATTGTCATGAGATAGGGAGCATTGTACTCCTCCGGCAACTCCTCCAAGATTCCTTCGATACCGCGTATCTTACTCTGATCTCCTGTAGGTTCCATCGTAACTCCACCAGTTTCCGTATGAGATTGTATCTCCTGTCGGATTTCTCCTCCGACTCCAGTATCATCTGTTTACATTTATCTATCGCCAACTCGAGTTCTGATGCGGAACTCATCGAAGAGAACGTCGAGTCCAATCCAGCGAAATATTGTTCATTTATGATCGAAAGACTCCGAGGTCGGACAGCTGTAATTAAATAAGGGGCTCCCTGTTATCAGAGTCTCGTCGATCGTAGTATGGAATTTGAGCAGGGGAATATTGACAGGGGTGAACGATTTCTAGGTATGAGCCTGGGTGTCAGAGGGCGAATCTCATACCTGGTGGGGATGGCGAATCCTTCCGAGGGTCATCACCAGTCAGCGTTTTCTTCACTAATTCTCCGACGCGCCCAGCGAATTCCGAAACTCCGAATGAGTTCATGCTTCCTCCGAGGATACCTGGATAGGATCAACGGATGAATGTAGAATACGTGTCGGTTCAGGACCTGAGAGTACTCAGCGAAGAAATTATCAATATACCAGCACTGAAGAGGCGCTCTTGGGCGGGCTTATTGAAGCGCGAGGTTTCAGAGCCCCCCTGTGGGCTCTCAGATAATGAAATGGCGCTTCTTCTTGAATGGTCTATACATCATGCCTTCCCGAGATCCTTATGATTCTCGGGATTGTACACATGTCAGGACTCGCACCAAGGATTGATTCCGAACAGCTTGACGCTGCTCGAACGACGAGTTTCTGTGAGTACCGGACGCTTATTTCGAGCACCATTGCTTCGATGACATTTTCGTCAAGCCAAAGCACCGAGCGTCCAAGGATGGGATGGAAAATTACCGGAGCAAGAAGGTTTCGAGGAATACGCAAAGCCCATGTCCGGACTTGCTGTTCACCTCACAACAGTCAGCTGGGCGAGATTTCGGCAGTTTTTCTATGCGGAGATTCCGCTATGACAAGCAACTCAATTACTCACCCGTTCAGGACTTCCGGTAGCTAACACTGACAACTACTGCCTTTGTCTCTCAGAGAGGTGAAGCTTTCGCGATATAATCATCACGGACTTCTTGCAACGCAACTTTCAAGCCTCATCTTAAAACTCGGACGAGTCGCCTAAAAGACGGAAACAGCAAACTTTGTAATAAATCGCGCCGTGGCGCGGCTCACGGAAGGAAACAGTTTCAGACTCTTCCCGCTTCAAAGGTTTCCAAGTTGGAGAAATCTGAATCTACGTGCAAGGCGGGCCTGAGGATCCTGAGGCATCCGTTCAAAGGGGAGGAAGCAGGCGATACAGTCGTTGAACTTCAATCAGTTCGGAGAGCCTCTCTCCTCTCTTATTGGGAGTGCACACGAGCACGGGACGAGAACATCGACCAACAGCAGAACCTGTCGCGGGAATTAAATTCCCTACTCAAAAAGGGAACTCTAAGGTGGCTTTGGATTTTACAGAGAGCAGCCTCTCTAGAGTCTAGATGACATCCCTCGCTCTACCGCTAAGCGAGTCAACAACATTCTGAGAAGATCAGCAGAGAAAACGTTCCCATACAGCAGAGCCGGGGCCCACTTATATGAATTCGTGAACCTGAATTTATCAACTCGGTTCCGCTCCGGGTGCTGGATTGCCATAATACGCCACTGATTAGTTCAGATTTCTCCAATACCAAATCTTAACGGAATCGTTTGGATACGTCTTACTCGAGAGAGGGCTGAACGGGGTGATTCGGTGATTTCCGTGGATCGTACAAAGTTCATGAATCTCTTCGATGAGTATTTCACTCATGGGATACTCAGAGCCTGATAGCAAATCAGACGAGGCGGAATGCTACTTTTGTCCAATCAATCCCTTACGCTGATTGATCGCTGCTTTATTGGGGAAGACTTCGAGGACGAAATTCTCCAGAAGCTATCGAGGAGGTTATCTCGAAGGCTCGCTCCCTTGCAGAAATTCGATCCTCTAGGGCCCGGGAAAGCGAGGCTATCGAGGTACCGCGTGATCCAACGCCAAGATTCGAGTCGATATCAGCCGAACGCGCCGATCCCCGGAGGAATCCGACGATTTTCAGACACCGGGCTGCGATTCCTCCGACTGGAGCCGTGATGGACCAACAGATCTCGACGCGGAAGCGATTTGGCTCGATAGGGAAAGGTATCTAAGTTTCGATAGCAGTGAGATACGCGGCACGAAAACCTGGCACCATCTACATTCGTCTCAGCGCGAAAACCTGCATCGAAGTTGGCAGGATTCTCTCCGAGCAAAGCCAGTGATTCTCGCAAGTTCTCAGAGGTAAGCTCGCGCGAATCCCATTCCTCCACTTTTCACCAAATAATGTAGCGAATGGGGTACAGAATCCCAGAGCGGTGCGACATCCTTACGATTCACCGCTTCGACACAATAGCTCGCGACGGAGAAGCTCCTCGAGCTCTCTATAATAAGCTTCGAGAAAATTCACGCTCGCATCCACTCGAGGAATTAGCTTGCGCCCGAGACGTTTGTTTTCATGCATGCTTATCCTACAAGGCTGCCAATTGTGGCTGATCGACGACAGTCAAGTCTGTTCGAGATATCGTTGAGGACCCTCGCGGACGTCTCTCGAGTCGTTAAAGACGAGACCTTCAAAATTTCAGACCCAAGCTCGAATATTTCGACGAAGCTTTGAATAATGGTCGGTCCCAGACGATAAGATACGCTCTGGAATATTCAAGAACGGCTCGGAGATCGTCATGGGCTCCGCAGTGGGGAAGCACAACGATTCTCCACGCTCTGTTGATCTGTTCATACCGATTTTCGAGAAATATCTGTGGGGCGGAAGCCTTCGAACGAGGGACTAGCCAAGTCGAGCAATGAGAGACGCGGTTTCAATCGGTCTTCACGTTTGAGTAACGAACATTTAAAACGTTCCCTTTCCAACAGTCTCACTTTCGACCGAAAGAAGAGATTTTGGTCTTGCAGTCATAAAAATCGGAGCTGCTCCACCTCTGCATCAATAATAATCGCACCCTGATTAATCGTGCGAGATAAAAAAAATTATCCGTCACACCTACGGAGCTCTCGGAGCCTTCGAGAGGCGAGCGCTCTCACTTTCGATCCTGTTCAATGGCATGCGAGATGACCTTAGGAATACGCCTGAGGTAATGACAGTAAAGTTCTCTTCTAGTGTCATCTCGGGGATCCCAGACTAGTCAATCGTCCGCAATCTATTATACGATGTCGTTGTAAATGACAGACGGTCTAACCTTCTCGCCTAGAGACGAGGAATACCAGAATTGAATCCTGCTCAAAACCGCTTGACCGAGGGTTCGGAAGCGAAGCAACTATTCAAAGTAGGCTCGGTGCGGGATCGAGTGCGACAGACTATGAAGGATTTAGTAGCCGAAAGCGGAAAAGGCCCGTCGGGTGAGGCGCCCCTAGACCCTCCAAAAAGGAAAATAAGGTTGGTTTTTTCCCATTCAATTTTGAAATTCCGCTAATCTTTGGATTCAAGGGCTAGGCGAGCCTTGTACATTGCTTTTGCTGAGAAGAGCCTCTGAAGAAGCGAGACCTCCTCCTCGTAGAACGCTCGTCGAAGTGATTCTCATTCAAGAGGAGGGGAGCTCAGCCCGCAATTCTTCCGGAGTCCACTGATCGGAACTGATCGGGGACAGTGCTTTCAGCGTGCTCGACCGATTATATGCTGTCGCCTCCTTCAAGAGCCAAGCCGACGATCTCAATTCTCTGGCCGCGCTCCCCGAGATCACCGAGCAAGAAGTCCGACTCCATGGGACCCCCCAAGACTGCTGGGTCATAGTGAATGAATTAGTTTACGATATCACCGACTTTATGCAGAAAGTGAGTGCCGCAACGGAATCTAGATTCAAAGCCACTGTCTAAATAACTTGTTGGAGCCGATGCATTCGTTCTCGTCGCGGAGCTCCGCCATGCTGACCGCACCGAATTTTTTTCTCTTTGATGCAGCATCCGGGAGGATCCGAAATTCTCTGGGAGCACCTCGGCCATGATGCGACCTTTGCTTTCATCGGTGCCGGACATTCGAAGAACGCGTATAGGATGATGGATAAATTTTTGCTCGGTAGACTCGTTCGCGATTGACCGTGAATCAGGACCATATGGACGACTTCTCATCACATTGACTGTAAACTGATCCCGCACGACTTCATATCCATGTATGCGTTCTGTCAAGATAGATAGATTCCGGATAGGGACTCATTCCCTTCCCTATCGAGGATGGGGACTCATTCGCTCCGTCACCGTCGCACACGCCACGAGAAACACCGATTCAGGCTCCAGGACACTCTCGTCGGAGTGGTGCTTGAGCAGAAAATTATACAAGGAGGCCTACAAGCTCATCGAATCAACTTATTAAAACTAAAACACACCGATTCGACATTGTTTTCTTTTATTCATAATTCCGAGGATCTCATTCAACTATGCATTCCTTAGTCAAGCACATTTGCTTCTGTTCCGTTTCGTCAATCATTGTACTATGCACCGGAGTACGGCGAGTCGTCGTAGGGTTTTTGCGACCATATCCGCTCCGGAGCCAGAACATTCAATCCAATAGCAGAAGGATTCATCCGAGAAGAAGTCCTTCGATTCGAAGCTCGTAGCAGGCCGAGCTGGTCTCTTTACGCATAGCTCATTTTCTCAAGAAACGCTGAATGGGTATTCGAACGCTCATCCGTCTGCTTCGGTGGCAGCATACTTTCAATATCACTACATTGTTTCAAAAAGTTGTTTTTACAGTCGACTAAAGACTTTCACATTCCTCGTATCCCTCGAATAATGACCACACAATGGCAGATAGACCCGATTGATGCCACATTCAATCAGGCGGGACCGACGGATGGGGTGTGAATGAAGTGTGGAAGTGAGAAATTTGGGATTGAAGAAGCTTCGCGAAGAGCTGAATGGGTTCCGATGTAACGCTCAGTGCGTGTGAAGGAGAAGAGGAGCCTCGGAATGACCTTGGAATGTTCGGATCCAGTTGGCGGCACATACCCGCTGCATGTCGCAGAGCGAGTTTCCCTCCATAGATTCGCCGGATTCTCGAACGATTTCGAACGCCACCAGCTGCTTGATGATGGGTCGCCCAACCTGACTCTAATGGCAGCTCTCTCCATCTGTCTCTGTTATATTATCGTAGTAAGTAGCTTTCAGTCTGGGTGAGAGGGAAGATTGGAAAGGTTTGAGCAATCGTTTAATGACGTGCATATGGGTACGAA
The DNA here is from genome assembly GCF_000255335.2 of Galendromus occidentalis. Lineage (NCBI taxonomy): Eukaryota > Metazoa > Arthropoda > Arachnida > Mesostigmata > Phytoseiidae > Galendromus > Galendromus occidentalis. The sequence goes on along the minus strand of NW_003805407.1, from coordinate 83,095 downwards.
ATTCAAGGTGACCTTGAAAGTGTGTTCAACGCAAGAAGTCCATCTAAAGATTGCTAACGATTCACTAGAATTGATAGAGCGAAGAATGTTGTCCACTATTCTATGACATGGCTGTGAAGACCGCGTTGTGACGACATATGCTAGGTCCACACTCCTCGTATTGGGCTTTCGTGTGGCACACCGTGTAAAATTCGGGCTGAAATTCAGAATTTTCCTCAGATATCGAGCCGATCGTTTGCTCTACCGCGTGGGAATCTCCATTGTGGAGCGATGAAATCCTCTTTATGCCTCTTACTTTCTGAGCGAGACACTCACCATAGAAGCCAACATGGAGCCTCCGAACCAGACGGCATATCTTTGCATGTGATGAGATACAACAGTGACATCGATGGGTTTAGGAGTGATTCGTCCGCCGCTCAACTTGACCGACTGCTTCAGCCTCGCGTCGACCACGCGCTTCACGTCTCTCTGGAGCCGTCGTCCGAAGTCGCGGAACATTGTTGACCCACCGGACAGAACGATATTCTGCAATGAAACGATTTCTGATATACTCTGAATATACTCTCACTCCGTATCGGGATCACAGAGGAGACTCCCCGAAGCGCCTGCGATATGCCAGAATGCTTCAGAGAGCTCAAATCTCGAGGGCGAGAGAGGTGAGTCTAGAGCACAGAATCCGGCATCCCCGAGACCTACGTTATACAAGGGTCGCCGGACGTCGATCGGACACGACTGTATGCAAGTGTCTACGATTTCCGAGATCGGAGTGGTGAAATCGGGATTCGCGAACTCGGGATGGAAGAAGATCTCGGGACCCAGGAAGCGTTCGTAGCCGACATCGACGCCGAATGGCTGTTTCGTAACGTGGTTGGTACTCTGATATTGCAAGAACCACTTATCGGGCTCCTTGTCGTATTTCGCGAATTCTCTCGCGATGTCGGGGCATATGTAGCAATACCTCTCTTTGATAGCCTGGAAGGGGGATGGGATGAGTACCCGACTCTCAGCGTTATCAGCACGAGTGATCGCTCGCTTCGCAAGTGAGTAATAGAACTTCACGTGTAATCTTCAACATGATCACCTCAATTCTTATGCATCATGGCGTCTATCAAGATCGTGGGAGCGAGACTCACTTTGGCAGTTTCGAGCGATTGTTCGGGTGGTATGCCCGTCTCTCGTTCTCGGAGGAGACTCTGGATAAAGTAGGTGATGTTCCGTCCCGCGATCGGAATATGTTTGATACAGCTGCCGACAACGTAACCGTCGGCCACCGGGATGCAATGAGTAACTCCATCGCCGCTGTCGATCACCATGCCGGTCATCACTCGTTTGCCTTGTTTGCTGTTCCAACTCGCCGCCAGAGCTAGAACCGCCTGCACGGCGATATAGAGGCCAGGTACATTGAATGTCTCGAACATGATCTCTGCCATGTATTCCCGGTTTTCTGGCGTGTTCAGCGGCGGTTCGGTCAGCAAAAAGTGGTGATCTTCTGGTTCTGCTCGGAGGTACTTGAATATACTTTGCTCCCAGAACCTGCGAATCGGCGGGATTAAGAATCTCGAATCGAGAGCAGCAATCGAGAGCTTGTCCTAACCGATCGTGGGTTGCGATGCGTGATTCTCCCTGATGATGGTGCGAACTTACTTTTCCATGAGATCCCAGTCTTCGACCATGCCGTGTCGGATGGGGTACTTGACTGCATAGCCAGAGGCTTCATTTGCTTCGTCTCCGATGTAGAAATCTAGATCTTCGACACCTCGCGTCAATCGCCGCGTGGCTGTGTCTCCGACTTTTGAATTTTCTCTGATGGCGATTGCTGGGGAAATTTATCGATTGATTGATCGTCTTGTTCTCTAGAAGAGATGAGAGGAGGGACGGCACGAGACCGGACAATATCATCGCGACTGGGAAAACCACTCACATGATGGAATGATGAACTGAGGCTCCTTGTTACCAGCGTAGCCAAGTTTGGTATAGCTGGAATACAAAGTCAGGCTCGATTCTCGTTTCGATGCTTTAATGAGTATCTGAAGGGTGCCGAATTTTTTCGATTCGCTATCGTCCTCTTGGGCTCCGAAGCTCGATGCACCGGACCCGGAAACTGAGTAATCTGACCATTTCGATATCAGAGACCAAGGTAGTTTCTCCGGTATCCCGCAAGATTCGATGCTTCGCATCGACCTCAGCCCCGATGAGGCCTGTGTGACACCCAAGTGTGAAAGCGGGACTTTTCGATTGAGTGGACTTCAACTTTAACTTCGATTCGAAGTTGGGCGTGCGTGAACACTTCAATACGAACAAGGCGTTCGTTTATCCGACGATTCAGCGATGCGTACCGAGTGCCGTCATGGAGCAGCCAGCTTCCGATATGGCAACATGCTTCATAGGCGACACTCTTGATCTTATTGAGTCGCTTGTAGACAGCTGACGTCTGAGTGATCGATGGGAATATTGTTGGAACGCTGGGTAATTTATGGAGAGAATGGAGTCCTCGACAAATGTATGCCCCGTTTGGACTTCCTCCAGGTGGCGGAAGCCGGCTTCTCAAATCTCGAGCTCTTCCCTTATCCCAGCTTCCGTCTCTTCGAAGCTCCCCACCGAACTGTCGGACCGATTCCGAGCACTGATGATCAGCAATGACAGAGGATCGAATATCGCTGTAGTCAATTCCATTCTTGGTTCGATCAGTTCGGCTGCAAGAGGGGAAAAAATTGTCGCGGCCGAAGTCCTTCCGAAATTAAAACGGATGGGACAGACCGAAGTGAATTCCTCACTGACCCCAAATCCTTCGAGAAATAACCTCGCGGAGTCCAGATCTTGGTCGATTTCATTCAGATCAAGCATTGAACACTCTCGCTGTAAAGGGCTCGATAGAATGCTTGTCGCAGTGACTAATCCCTGCCATACGACCCTATTGTTAGTCATCGTACGAGACGCTGCTCCGTCTGATGGAGTTCAGCCACTCTGACCACGAATCCAGTACTACTTGAGGCCGACGGAGCCTGAGGCAAAGCGTAACTCGAACTCTCCGAGCACTATGTTGACTCTGCATTAGTCGGCACCTTGGACCACTGAGCTTACTGTCATTATTCGGCTCGGAGGTGTGAACTGTCACAACAGTGTTGAGCCATCGTCCGAGTTTCTTGACAAAAAACGAACTTTTGACAATTCAGGGTTTCTAAGCTCCCGACGGGACGTCTCCAGAATATCGAGAGAGATCATTTCGAACATGAGGCGAGTCTCGAAGAAGAATACATTCGGAAGCGGCATTCTCATAACCCCGCTCAATGGAATGACAGCTCCGCCCAATTCCCAAATCGAGGCATGCCTTCAGTGACTCCGGTGCCGCTCCTTAGAGGTGAGCTCCTAACAAACACTCGAGGGGCTCTGGCCCTGTTTCAAACTCCCAACTCCCTCGACTGATCATCACTGGCGAAATGTCACGTCGGAACCGGGATTCGAAACTTCGGTGGGCATGTGTCACTTCGACGAGAAACCTGACCGGCGGATTGGCTGAAGCTCGGGGTTGGAATCTGGCTGGGAGAAAAGAGTCGTGAAACTAACCCTGTGCCGTTGTCGATCACTATTGCCGGAAGTCGCCCCACCATGATGGACTGTTAGATGTCCACTCAGTCAGTACTCTGTTCGAACGGACGTACTGCAGCAGGCAAGCAGGCGATCAACGTAGGCTGCTCTGCTTATTGATCGGTGCTCTTGAATGAGAAGCCGAGACACACGTACCCAGTCCCAAGCATGCACCACTCAAACAACACAGGACACCCTCTCGTTTCGTCAAAAGAGCGGCGCGTGGAAATGGCCCGGGAGACTTGCTGGAGCGAACCGAGATCCCGATTTACTGTGGATACCGCGAAAGATCGAGTCTTTCCTACGAGCACTCGTTTCGACTCAAGTCAGATGAACGGAGTTCCTAGCCGACGGATCGACGAAGAATGGCTCCTATTTGATTTCCCCCCACAGAACACCGATGTGGGGCCTCGATGGACAGGGAAATCGAATCTGGAAGGGAGAGGCTTCGTCGGGAAATTCTTGATTCACAAGTTCAAGGAGTCCTTGCCGTCAACTGCAATTTTCCCCCCTGTCTTCCCCTAGCTCCAGCGTACGCGTCGAACCAAATACTTTGACAGTCATACCCAAGTGGAACGAATAACAGGAATGCGTTCATCGTAACACCCGATGCAACGTGGGGACTCTCCTCTCACCACCAAACCACAACAGCAGCCGGTAGTCGTGAGTCGTGAGTGCAGGAGGTCCCCAAAAGCTAGCAGAAAAGCAGCCCGCAGAACACACGTTACCCGAGGAGATCTTCAGAGGCTCGAGCCGCCAACGGAGATCGCTCAGGAGTGCGCATTTCTGATTCCCAACTTTTCAACAGCTGTCAACATGAGCGGGGACGCGGCGCCGATATACACTTCAGAGAAGAATGGCAACGATGAAACCGGCGATGGTGAGCGTTTATTCCATTGGTGAGAACGACGTCTAAGAGTGAGACTAAGATCAGGGATGCCGTTTCGCCTGGAAGTCTTCAATGTTGTCGTTTAATCATCGACCCGCGCGGGAATTATTTGCTCCCCGGCTACCTATTCGTCCATTTAGACTCCGGTAGCGCTCGCGGGAACATGACCATAAGTGAAACCATATCCGTAGTTGGCACGGAGTCTGTATCTCTCGCTCTCGAATCTGCGCTCCTAAAGATCACGGATTATGAAGAGGTTCCCGCTCACAGTGAGCAGATATTCCGCGCCGGATCGGGAACACGGCTGACGCAACAGCCGGGTGTCGACCGCCGGCTGAACGCTGTTACGTCCATCCCGAGTCGCGATCTGGACTTTCCCCTCTCGTGCAAATTATCAGAGGGTCTCGAGGTATAGGTAGGACTTCGATCCGGAGAGGGCGAGGATTTGGATCCTCGAGAAGTAACGGAGAATTCGCGTCTGTCGAGACCAGGAGGGAACGATTCGAATTTTTCCCAAGTTCATTAGAGGAATGAGATCGCGCTCCAGCGCTGAGCGCGGATGAGCGAATCTCGATAAGTTTCGAGCATGTCCCTACGTCATGGGGATGACGGCGACGCAGTAGTCGACGTACACGCCGTAAACAATACCACGCGTTGAGTTTCCATCCTTCCTATCTGACTCATGTTCTTTTCGTAGTGAGCATCCTATCTCATTCACTCCATGATCATTCGGAACTCTTGCTGCTCGAACCCCATCAAAATCTTCCCGCTCCATTCTGGAGTTGATCACAGCATCGACAAGATGACCAAACCTTTTTTTTCATTCCGATTTCGATGGAGCAAAATATTTCGCATTGAATAGGCTTCTCCCCCCAGGATCTCAGGAGAACCCTTTCAAAACGGTTCTGCAGGCGATGCGATCCGCGAAGCAAGAGCCGTTCCCTCCAATATTCGTCGATGGAAAAAAGGATGACGTCAAGTACGAGCCTATCAGTTCTGCCCAACTGAAGAAAATCAAGAAAGCCTGGACTCGTGAAGGTTTCAAGAACGCTGACAGGGAGAAACGTGAGGCTGAAGACGCCGAACGCCGCGAGAAGAACTTCGAGGAAGCCAAGAAGATCACCATCGAGGAAGACAAATCATTACCAGCGGCGAAGGTGAGCTCTCGATCCCCACCCAGATTTCCTAGCGTGCGACGTCTCCCATCATGAGATGCTCTCGGGCCCCCGGGACACCAGGGGGAGGGAACAGGGAGCAGGGGGCTCGGAATCCAGAGTCACTAGCTCCAGCTCATGTTCATTATTTGGAATCATTTCAGCAAGTTAAAATCCGAGAGCTCCAAGGACATAAGGACCGGAGAGTTCGAGTTTTCGGTTGGATTCATCATCTGAGACGACAGAGCAAAGCGATGTTCTTCATCGTCCTTCGAGACGGTACCGGTTTCCTCCAATGTGTGATGAACGACAAGCTCTGCTTGACTCTGGACGCGTTGAAACTCACGACGGAGAGCACGGTATGTTCCCCGATTTTTGCTCGACCATGAATTTCCTGGATTTTAAGTAGGACCTATGATTGATCAATTGATATCCGATTGAGCGACGGCTCCTCGACGTTCTGTTGGAATCGGTGATTCGATGGAGCAAAGTATCCGTACGGAGGCGTGTTTCTCTTCAAGATACTGATCACGGGAGTTGTGAAGGATGTCCTCGCGGGCAAGACAGCGCCAGGAGGTATCGAATTGACCGCCGATTACTGGGAGTTGGTCGGAGATTCACCGGCGGGGGGCATGGATAATGTTCTGAACGAGGAGAGCCATGTCGATGTTCTGCTCGACAACAGACATCTCGCCCTCCGAGGAGAAACTCTCAGCAAGATCATGAGGGCACGCTCGGTGAGTCCTCGGAGGGAATGATATCGGATTCGACATCGTCACGCAATGCGATTTAGGTCGAGTCGAGACATCTTGAGGATGTGCTCAATGAACTCATGCCCTCCCTTTCAGTTCATCATGCAGTGTTTCCGCGACCACTTCTTCAGCAAATATTACGTCGAAGTCACTCCTCCCACCATGATCCAATGCCAAGTGGAGGGCGGGTCGACCCTTTTCAAATTCGATTATTTCGGCGAGGAAGCTTACCTCACCCAGAGCTCACAGCTTTATCTCGAAACCATGCTCCCTGTGTTAGGTGTGCCTACATTTCCCGAGCCATCTGAATCAATCAATCAATCAAAGAATAATTCGTTCAATTTCCTTAAATTTATGCATGTATTCCTCGTTCTAGGTGATGTCTTCTGCGTCGCACAATCCTACCGGGCAGAGCAATCGAGAACGCGACGACATCTCGCTGAGTACACCCACGTCGAAGCCGAGTTCGTGAATATTTCTTTTGACGACCTGCTCGACCGGTAAGGCTCCCGCGAATCGGTAGTCTCGAAGTTATACATGGGTACTTCCGAGAAGTTATCCGTCTGAGCGATCAGCGTAGGACGGGTCGTGTTTCCCGATATCCTAAGGAACTCGGAATTTCTTTTTTGTAGGATTGAAGACATGATCGTAGACGTGTCGCAACGCGCCATGGACTCACCAGCGGGTGATATTATTCGGGAGATCAACCCGAGCTTCGTCCCACCGAAGAAACCTTTCAGACGAATGAAGTACACCGAAGCCATCGAGTACTGTAGACAGAATGCGATCATGAAGGAAGATGGCACTCAGTTTGAGTTTGGCGACGATATTCCCGAGATGCCAGAGAGGAAAATGACCGACCAAATCAACGAGCCGATCATGTTGAACAGATTCCCCGCGGAAATCAAGAGTTTCTACATGCCGGTACGATACTGGACCCGTTCTCGATGCAGACTCATACTCGCTCCCATTCGGGTTGAGCTCTTTGCTGATGATCGCGGAGCTGGAATAGGATCGTTGATGACGTAGGTTTTTGCATCTACAGCGAGACGTTGAAGACAACAGGGTGACCGAGAGCGTCGACGTGCTCATGCCTGGAGTAGGGGAAATCGTCGGGGGATCGATGAGGATTTGGAAAATCGACGAGCTAATGGCCGGCTTCAAACGGGAAAACATCGACCCCGCTAACTATGATTGGTGAGTCGGCGGTGCCAGGGAACGGAGTCCTATTCCTCATGAAGTTTCACTTTCATCCTCCTTGTTGGAAGCACATTGACAGCCTGATTCGCCTCCTTCAAGGTATATCGATCAGCGTCGATTCGGAACCTGCCCCCACGGAGGCTTCGGTCTCGGGTTTGAGCGCTTCCTGACTTGGATGTTGGGTCGCCATCACATCCGGGACGTCGTGCTGTACCCTCGCTTCGTGGGAAGATGCAAACCTTGATCTTATCGAAATAAATTATGCGATGACGAGATGAGAGATTCGATTCTCTTAAGAAACAGACATGGATTTCCGAAATACACCATCATTTATTACTCCACGTCGTGACTGACTGCCTGATACGAAATCGATCGCTACGGGGTTCTCCTTTGGAAAATTCGCATTTGGTCGACTCGGGGTTCTCAGTTTTCTGCTTCCCTTTCCAGCAGTGCCTAGACGGTCCTCATCATTCAGTTCGAGTACCTTATGCTGCTTCTCCCTTCGACGTCGTCCTCGAAGATACATATATTAGCAAAATGCCCAAAAATTCATTATTCCTTCCCCACCGTCAACATCAGGCCCCGTCGAATGGGACCGTGTTGGACATTCTACAATACATTAACCCTATTTGGTTTGTGGGTGTCGAGCGACACTCGATTGCGATTCACGTTTTCCAACGTACATTTCTACGTTCCCTCGTCGAAATATGTCTACTTCTGTTTGACCGACTCCCAATCTGTGTTTTTTCGTCTGCTTGTTTGTTCGATCATTCATTCATGCTTCCATTGTCTGTGTGAGTGTTTGGTCTCCTCAGCGTAGTTGAGCAATTACCTCTCTGCCCGTGGACTGGGTTCTCGTTCGTTTTCTGTCCTCAAAGAGTCACATGCTAAGTTCACGCTCCGTCTACTCTGGGGGAGACTGACTATTTCGACTCGTATATACATACAATTATCGAAGCTGTGGCTTCTCAGTTTTTGTTGCTGGTGCGATGCCGCCGATAGCGATGGCAACAAGGAGACGGCGACATCCGACTCTACGTTGGCGACTACACTACAACTCGTATCATCGCCAACAAAAGCTTTCCGAAATCTCTGAGGGGAGTTTGTGGTGGAGGACAGGAGGAGGAAAAGCAGGATATAAGACGAATTGGAACCACGGAAGAATGCGGAGCGCCTCACGTGGGGAAATAATGGGGATAACTCGATGCAGGAGATAGGGGCGGACACAGGAATGACAAGAAAAGGGACAATGCTTTGGGATGTGACATTGGCATTTCATAGGAGTTGGGCTATGACGGGATGGAGGAGACTCATGTGCTCAGCGCCCTTGATAGGAAGTTTGTTCAGTGAGTAATGATGGATCATTTCCGGTATTGATTCGAATGGCTTGCTGAATTGACCGAGCACATATCGTCCCTCTGGCTTGTGGACAATCTTCATGTGCATGAACCCTCGAGCGCTCCTGGAAAGAAACCTTCTGTTATTTTCTCACAACAGGGGCAGACTCCGCATAGCACAAGGATTCGTTCCAGAATTCATTTCAGCTATTGGATTCGCTTCACGCACTTGATAGACAGGGAATAGTCCTGTTTGCTGCTTTCGCTTATCCGAACGAGATAACTGCCTTCTTTCTGAGCTCTGAGGAGATTTTCTGCGTCGAGACGGGCGATCGCGCCGTGATACCAGCCCTGCTTTTCCAAACTAAGTTTCGGATCGACGCTCTCGCCGCTAGGCAAGAGAGACGAACACCCGAAATTCAAAGCCATATTCTGTCGACTACGTTTTGGCGATCCATTAAGGTTCAATGGAAGACATGGTCGTGAAGCGGCAGAGCTCTGCTCGCCTGCACCTGATTGGGAAGAATAAAACAAAATCCAGTTAACAATATGCATGACGATATTCCGAGGTAGGAGCCCACAAACATGTCCCACACTGGAGATGACTAGAATAGTTTATCTCAGAGAACATTACACGGTTCCTCCATCAATCTTTGGAGTTATTAATTCGCACTTTATCTGTGGGCGGTCTACTCACTGCTAAGATCCTGCGATCTCTCCGAGAGCTTCGGTCTATCGCCGGCCGCTGAAGCGGATCTATGAGCGGGAACTTTCGGAGCCATTTTCGGCGAGGCATCACTACTTTTCGTCGAGCTTGCCGACGAGGTGCTAGTCTTTGGTGGTCGCGACGGTGCATTGACAGCTGAGGGCTGTCCGCTCTTGGGAAGATCCCAAGGGGAGTCGTAATCCTCTTCTGGTCGATTATCACATGATGGGCTTTGCTGAACCACCTGGAAGCGGAACGAACTCTTAAATCGATCGTTACGCTGGCTCAGCGAGTGACTGAGGAATCGAAGCAGAGAAGCTCTTCGAAGGTTTTGATCGGAACGGGACCGTACCTTGTCCTTCTTGTCGACAGGAAGAGGGAAAGCTTGTCTAGAAGTTGTACGAGGCGGTGTGATTTGAGTTTCGGCGGGTGGGAGGTTCTGATACGTCGTGCCCAGTCGGGGATGTCTTGGAGCTGGAACCGGAGGTCCAGGTGGCGACACCGACTTCTGAGACGGAGCTTCTCTGGCAGACACGGGTTGCACTTGCCGAGAAATCGGGGCTTGCGGAGCTTGTCTTGGCGGGCTCAGAGCCGGTTTCGCAGCAGGTGCTCTCGTGGAATTCGCTCGTCGAATGTGCGGAGGTCTCGGAGGTACGACGTTGCCGTTGCGTGCGACCGCGGCAGCGATTTTGGCTGACGCAGCTGAAAATTCGGACACCTGTTTTAGATCGTGCGATCATCCGGCAGAGAGAAGACTCAATTCATCTCGCATTTTAGGATTCGGACACCGAGAGAATTCAACGACCCTCGGTAATCAAATTGTTAGCGGCGCGCAAACTCGCGTTCCTTCGCCGTCTCCCCGGGCGGAGCAAGCCTCCCGTTGAAATAGTCGCCCCGTAGCGGAGTTCTGACTGAGAAAAACGGTGGAAGCCGATCGCGATTTTCGATCTCCCTCCATGTCGCTTCCTCAACCTTACACTCTGATTCGAATTTCGCTTCACAACAGATCTCGGCTCCGGAGAAAATGAGCAGTCATTCTATGGAAAGAACTTCTGAGAAAGCTGACTACCGTCAGAACCGGCGATCCGTCCGCTCAGAAAACTTGCCGGAGCGAAGAGACGACGTGACTAACGTGACTTGACTCACGGGCGATGTGACATGAGACAATGCTTCGGAGACACTCACCCAAATTCATTGAGGCGTAGGGAGTCGAATACATATCTTCAAGACATCCATCGCTACCCGTCAAGGCGTGCGAGGTTTTCAGCTCAGCGATCAGATCCACAGGATCTTGGTACTCATCACATATCGTTACCTGGAATGGTAGAGAAAATGATTCTGTTGAAACGAAGACTCATCAGTCATCAGAATACGCTCTGGGGTGATCAATTTAACACTTATGTCGAATCTCCGCCGTCCACGTAACCATAATATTTTCGCAAGTACCATGCTTTGTGTACACAATTTCCTGTGGTTCGCGAAAAGGGAGGCGAAACGCCAAGCGATAGAGGGGAATGTCAGTCGTCGAATGAACCACAATTGGGGAACAAGTAGATGAATATTTACTCCATAGAGAAACAAAGTCGAGAATGATAAATTATCCGCCTCATTAGATGGCTCTTTGCTCGATATACCGGGAGAGCCGTCACAGCTGGCCGGGCAATGTTTCTGAGCGAGGAAAGCACCGGAAACCATGGGGGACTCTCGGTGGAGATCCCCAGAAACTGGAACTCACGATCTGTTCTACTCGCGAGTTCATTCCACGCCGATTCAGGTAGAACAGTGACATTCACCGATTACCGACGCATTGGAGATATAGCGTCGGAGTCGAACTTAGTCAACGGGAAAAGTCCCGAAAGATCCACTCCGCGTAACAAGACCAGGGAAATATCCACGAGCAACTATGAATATTCTAATCATCCTGGATTTCCGCTTGGGGGAGACCGTCTCCGCGATAAGAATAATAATTATCCTTAGCGATTATAATCGCTCCCCGAGGTAAACACTCGCGCTCTCAAGGATGATCCTCACCGGAGCTTATCCACGATATCTGCATTTTTCCCCCAGAGGATCCGCATTTTTCTTCCCGAGAGGATCCGCATTTTTTCCCCAGAGGATCCGCGTATAGTCTCTCTGTCGAATCGCGTTGCGTTTCGCGATGACTCCGTGCGGTTGCGAATCACGAAGAGTTCGTTCTAATCGGAGAGGGTCTCAGCATGGTCGGTCGCAAGTCGTCAAACTTCACCCGTGTTCGCCGAGATACAACAAAACGATAACCTAGTTCGTTGGTGGGCTTTCCGGAACGAGGCGAATCACACGTCACGTCCAGCCTATCCGCCGACAAACCAACGGACCGGGCGACCGGTCACAACGGAGCCAATCGTGTCGAGCTTCCAAGAGCGAGTTTTAGCGAAGCGAAGGCAGCTTTGTATTTCGTCTGATGAGCACATACATCAACGAGGAGCTGTCCAGCCTGCGCCCGCTCGAGAACCGAGCTGTTCCGATCGGGAAACGGCGGCGCTGGAGCCGCAGGAGACTGAGCTCACTAGTGTTGTCCACTGAGTCGGTGACGGATCGACGGCTTTAATGGTTCACTTGAGATCTGATAACGTCGGTCGGCCATTCAGCAGGACGATGTCGGGCTGAAAACCGATGCATCGAGCACTTCTTCTGCTCCTCGGAAAACGATCCGAAAAGCACGTCGAAACGATCTGACGTTCCGACTCGGATCGAAGCCGCTCCGAGCAGTCGCACAGTCACGCGACAATGCGGCAGTCGATCCAAGTTGCTCCGAATCAATTCCCTTTGTTTTCCTTCTGATTGTAGGTAATTGAAGAGATCGGTGGAAATTCACGCTCCGAGGACTCTGAGATTCCCACAGTGCAGGGCATTGTTCGTCGTACAAACCTGCAAGTCATCCTGGCTGTGTTGAACCCTGTAATCCGTGATAGCTTGCGGCGTGGCTCTTCCGATGTTCGCCAAGTTGCTCTCGCTGTTGCATCGTGCCGGCTGTTGCGTGAACGCCCCTGGAAGAACAGAAAATCGCCGTTAATTACGAAATCATCAACAAAACACCTGAATATTAAACAGTGTTTACGACTCCTCGTAATTCGATGTTTATTGATCGGTTTCGTCCGATGCCCGCGCCCCGTCCGTATGACAGGTCCAGACGCGAAAACAAACGGGGATTCCTGAGGGGATGGAGAAAGCGAGAGAGGAGCACGGAGATTCAAGAGAAATCATGATCCACGAGTCGCGGCGCGTGATCGCCTGCCAAAACGACAGAGAGACAAAGGACGAGTGCCTCGGCCTCCCACCCGAAAAAGAATTCGTGGAATGTCTTCTCGAGGTGTTACATTTCGCCCCTAAATGCCATATGTGCGGAGCCGAATTGGTGCCGCTCCCCACCATCTGATAAGAGGAGAGCTTTTCCAGCTGTGTGGAAACCTGTGTCAGCGAACGATAGCATCTCAAGTGGAGAGATCACCTCGCTAAATCAAAGGTTATAAAATTAGACTCGCGCCCTTCGGAGCTGTCGTTTTCGGAAACCTGACGCTGGGTCCGCGCTTTCAGTCCGCTTTCACGGACTCGTGCCGGAGCGGGCGAAGTATGCGTCAGCGGATACAATTAAGGGGATGACGAAGCAGAAGACGACGAAGCGAATACAGAAGAGACTGGGTTCACCGGAATATACTATGGAAACCACCCCGAGCGAGTCAGGCAAGAGTGAGACGGACGGGAAAATTCCCTGGAAAACACGCGACCGAGACGCATTCACGACTTTGCTTTAGTCAGAAACCGGTCAAACGAAAAGGAAGTCAGAACCGAAAAAAGACAGGTAGGCAGTCAGTCAGCCCGTCGAAGTGAGTAAGAAAGCGAGCAGCGCGGTAAGGGTTTCTAACGACAATCATACGATAACGACGACAACGACGACTTCGTGACGTTGCTCGTTCTACACAATGCCTGTTCGGCGTTTTCTGGAGGGCGGTTCAGTGGAGTGTCTTTGTATTTTCACATTTTATTCTGGAACCGGCAGTCAGACAGGCAATCCAACAAACCAAAAAGTAAACCAGCGGGCGAATGGTTCGGGAAGTATTCTTCAACCATTTTCGTAGGGTTCGAGCCCTCGACCACCGTCAACGTCGTTACTCAAGTGGAACGAGAGTCGAGTGACTTGCTCTCTCCGTCCGGAATACCGATGCGGAGCGATCACAGAAGGAGCTCGATCATTCCGTTGTCGAATGGGGTTCGGTAGACCTTCCAGGCTTCAGATCTACGCACAGTGAATTTTTCCTCTGGATACGTGGTCCGACCGAACGAGACATCGTGGCGAGATGCGTTGTTGCTCGGCCGTCGAGGCCCAGATATAGTTGGGGGTAAGGTGCCGAGGATTTATTCGTGCGATAAGCGAAGCAGCTGAAGCTTTTCCGAGAAAGAGCGAACAGAGTCAACTGGTCTTTCCGTATCATCGAAGAACAACAGCCGAAGAATGGGGTAACGAGATGTGCACCAAGGTGGGGCATCGAGACGTAAGGCGGCCTCAACATCTGTCCGACTCACTGACTGAACGACCGGCGGACTCGCTCATGACCTGTAAGTGAGCCCGAGCCGATCGCGAAGAGAGAGCCAGAAGACGAAGTCACTTCGAACCTCTTGCATAGTCCGTTCGCTCGTCCGCCTGGGTGCTCAGTTGTAGCCAGTAGTCCGTTCACCGAATCCACGCGAACCGGTCAGACACGCGCTCGGTTTCTTTCTCTCAGTCGGTCATCGGGCGGAACATCTGTCGTCTCCAAATCGGCGGGTTTCTCGCTCGACTGTCTGGTGCATGCTTTACCAGCCCCCCGTCTCGGTTCACCGTTCCTCCGGTCGTTTGACGCATGTATGCTCGCATAGAAAGGACCAGACGCGCTCCAGCATCAGATGTCGATACGTATGACTACGATCATCTGTTTTCGCGCTAAGCCACGTTTTCCTCCGCTCGAGGATGGTTTCGTGTCGCGGACCGTCGATTGACTGCGCTCGCTTGTTCTTAGTAGTTCTGGCAATACTAGTCGAGTCGATCAGTGGAGCTGGTCATGCTCGTGGAAGAACCCGCTGGAGGAAAAGGAGAAGCGCGGGGTGGAAGTTCACCAGAGCGAATCAACTTCCTATGAATCTTCGGAAGAATCGAGTTTCTCTGAGCTTGTTCACAAAAATATGTTGAAATAAACAATATTGAAGGGATTCGTCGAAATTTCCTCGAGTTTTGATCTCGGTCATCCGATAGCCGTCTACCGTACCGGATTTCGACACCAACTGCGGACCGACAAACTCCATGATCTCGTCGACAGCGATTCGAGATGAAGGAATTGAGTGTCACTGTAATCGATTCTCCCGATGCTTTCATTTTGTCCCTGTCCCCGCTAATTTGAGGTTGTAAACTGTCTTCAGTCCGCAAGGCTTTGGCGTCGATCATTATAGCCGCGATTCTTATTCTCAGCTGCTCCTCCGATCGAGAAGCAGCCAGAATTGCCCGAATCATCCCGGAGCCGCATGGATGCAGAAACACTCCACTGAATGAATTAGACGGTCTGAAAATACCGACACTTCCGACAGCTGATCGTCAGAAACCGGTATCGATATCGAACTCCGATTGCGACAGACGCGCATACGCACACGGGCGATTACATTCTACGCGACCCGTATGCCGGTATTGGACAACGAATCCGGCTCGATGAGCCAAGAAATCACTAGCATGGAATGCGACAAGACCATCGTTTCCTCTATCGTTTAATGTCGGATTTCGCAGATGGCTTCGCGCGACAACTGAACGGCGAAACAGAATGAGGCGGAATCTAAGGGTTTTCCAAGAAGACCTCACGCCAGCGACCGCTCACTTTATTGCTTCGACCCACACCAATGCACGCACGTTCAAAGAGTGCTGTCAAGAGCTATCGAGCTATCTCTGGTGGATTTGACAAGTTTCCGATTGTGTGGTCGGACGTACTAGTCAGGAGTCAAGGCAAAAATAGCTGCACAAGGTCTCACACAGTCAGAGCCGGAATCGATTGAAAGAAGATGTTTCTCGCATCGTGTGCGACGCCCGACCGAGCAGTGCACTCGTCCCACTCAAGAGTCTCCCATTGATTTTCGCGCAGACTTTCGAGACTGTGAGTGACACGATCACGGAGTGGTATGACGTACACCGAGTCCGACCGATCCTCTGTAGCTCATCTTCAGAACAGTTTTGCTGAGCCTCTATTTCCGTTCCTGCTGGAGCACAAGCGACATCGGGAACACTTCGGGGAAATTCCGTTCTCGACTGTTTGTATGATGAGACAGAAATATGGCAGGACTGAACGAGGCTACGGATCGAACGCGGATCGACATCATGAGATCCTCGGAAATCGGTCGTATCCGCTGCGACTTCGCCAGAAAAGCATCATCTGGCTTTTCCCCCTCCGAATGAACGTCGGTATATTTTGGCAAAATGTGGCCGGCGCTTGTTTCTCCGATTCTCCCTGGCGCGAAGTGTTGAGAAACGGAGCTACTGGAAAAAAAATTCTAAACACGAGAGGCCTCGACGAGGCCCGGGTCTCGATCTGTGGAACGTGGGAGCTGATTAGCCATTAAATAAAGAACCAACGAACCAGACGAATTCCAAGGAGGTATCGGCAAAGCATCGGGATAGTTTAGAATGAAAAAATGTCAGCGACGCATCGGACATATTCGGAGCACTCGTCGGGTTCTTGGAAAAGCCCGTCGAAGGCTCGGACGTGATTCCGGGAACGAGTTCCACGCAAGATCTAGTTTTGGCATGCGTCGTCCGTGTTTCCGATCCACCGCGATCTCTGTTTCTTGTTTCCTCGACGTGGAGGCACCTTTTGAACTACAGAATCCGATGGGAAGCGCTGTAACGAGATATGTTTGGATCGGTTTCATCACTTCGTTCGCAGGTGACGCCCACGCGCAATCGTGCGCTTTATTCGTCGCTTCGAATGGCTATTGTCGGTGCCAATTGTTGCCCGTTGAAGAGTTGGTACACAGCCGGGGAAAAGCGATTAGGCGACCTTTCTCAAGCCTTTTTCGAGCGCCCGATCAACATCAGATGGACGAACAAGTTTGCGGCAGAGGGACCGCCTGGGGAGAAATTTCTCGGTGGGAAAATTGGGTAAAACACGCCACACCCGATCCGTTCGTACGTGACCGGTCTTAATAACTCCGCATTCGCAAATTAATGCTGCTTGCGCAGATGGGCTGACTTTAGGTTTCAAACGGAAACGAGGCAATGTCCGACACGAGAAGTATCGTAAACGAGACATCATCGGGAATAAATTCTACGAAATGGAGAAATTCCGAGAGAAGGATTGTGCTGTTGACACGCTATCCTTTTTGTAATTTCCATGAGACGTGAGAGATTACATTTATCAGGGGCTTCGCGAATACTCGGATTTCGGTTCGGATGGCTTCCTCCGGAATCGTCCGTCTCACTTCGATGAGATTCAGAATATGATATTTGTCCAAGAAAAAGGCGGCGCATCGGCCGAATCCTACTCGAGCTGTTATCGGAGCGGGGTCTCAAGCAACATATCATCCTCGGGAGGTATTTATTGGGAACTCGGTGGGAAAGGCGGGGCGGGGATCAAAAACTCCATCTCAAAGCTTATCACTCGTGAAGCCTCCCCGATATCCTTCATTCCTCGTCGCTATCTAGAGACACATTTTCTTTGCCGGGTTCTCTGAGGGACTCCGAATGGGATACGGCATATGGTGTGAGCTCCCGCCGTTCCAAATATTGATCGTCTCAGAAGAAGATCATGCCTAATTGAGCGAACGTGATTCATCCATCGAGAAGTATACTTGTTTCAAACAGGATTGAGCTGAAGCACGACGCGACGCTGCGTATTTGTTTTCCAATCATGAGCCGGATCAACGTCATGTGCCACAAGGAGAACGAGCGCGATAAATGGATTCGCCGAGCGGAACACTGGACGAATTAGAAGCGAGAAAACAAATTAAACGAAATCGAGTTCTCTGATATCGGCGAATATCGGATCCGGCCGCCGGCTCTATCATCGAAGCACCCACGAGACCTGGGCGCGAGCAGATATCTCGTTATCTGGCCGATCATGCCAGAGAAAATGAGGGGGAGAGAAGGCGAAAAATATCATGCGATTCCGATGAAAAATTGCTGGCAAATTTCGCCAATTTATCGATCGTCTGTTGTCGTTGTCGGCGTCTATCTTCTCGGTGCCGTGTGAGGCTCGCCATAGAGGTGAAGCAAGAACAAGCGGTAGGAGAGGAAAATATCCGAACGAAATTAATTGAAACGTTCGCTTATCGTTCCATCGAGCGAGCAGAGCCAGTCACAAAAGCAGCTCGAGCAGGTGAACTTGTCGGTAATCAGACTTAACTCAGTCAGTGTTGCTCAGTTCGGCAGCGCCCATTCGGAAAGCGTTGCCGAAGCGCTCAGCCAGTGAGTTAGATTTTGGGCTTGGTATGAGAACGATACCCGAAATCGACTTATTCGTACGGTCGTCTACGATCATCTATGACAGCGTACGGCGGCTGCAAACCACACGGCAGAAGGTCTTTCGTGTCGCCTCCGGATACTTTCTGCGGCAATCCGATCGCTCTCCAACCCACGAGCATCTGTTCCCTCTCATTTTTGATTTTCCCTGACGGCATCAAAGATTCGTCTTTTCGCCCGGGATACTCTCCGTGTTTTGTAGTAGTGACGTCTCGGTCAGACAGTGAAGATTCGATCAAACGATTTGGAAGAGAATTTCGCTCAATGAGCGAGATCGATCGGTGATTCCGCGGAAATTCAAGCGATACGCGATACGATTGTGGGTTCAGATTCCAAATTACGATGGCTCACCCTTGCAGCGGCCGGGTAGCCGAAGTAGGGGGAAATAATTTTGCTGCGGTCCACGACAGAGAAGGAGCGAGCATCTTCTGCGTGAAGGTAATTCGAAAGAACTTGTGAAGCCAAAGGACGCGACGCCGAAGTCGTCGGTCATTACCATTCAGCTTCGAAGACCGGGGCTCTGGAAGGTGCCCTTCATGTTTTTCTCCGACGCCGAACGAGTCTCTGAGTCGGTGAGAACTCGAAGCAAGCTCATTTACAAGCGGAGAAAAAAACTAGCCGATTTCCGTGATTTCTGGAAAGTCATCTGGTTCATTTGTCCGCCGCGTCTGCCCAGCCCTTCCGATACACATCCTGTTGGACTCTCCGTCAGGAGCCCCGATGCCGTTCCGGCATGTCTGCTTCGGATCTGACGGAAACGTAGTCTTAAATATCCCCCCGCATGTCTCAAGTCGTTCTGTATAATGATTCTGAGCTCTAATGGAAGTTTGTTAATCGCGCACAGTCATCCAAGCGGATCCGCCGTGCCAGCGCTGTCCAGGTCGTCTGTTGATATCCATGTAATTGATTTAGGCGGAATCCGACATCGTTTCATCGAAACAGAAAAAGATTGCACAAAACAAGAAACGCTGGAAAGGCACAAGATGGAAAAGAAGGGATGAGCCACGGCCCGAGGAACACCAACGCCCATAATGACTTCATGTTCCCCGAAAGCCAGGATGAACTGGGCTCTGATGATGCGGATGATTGTGAATTAGAGGCATGCGCGTAGACGACTGGAAGATTGAGCGATGATTTTGATTCCTAACAGTACCCTCGAAATGCGGGGGTCTGTCTGATCGTGAGAGCAGCAGATTACCTCCGAGAGGAGCACAGGGGGCATAGGGAATCATAGAAAAAAATATCAAGATAATATGTTCAATGCTATCGGCGTTTGCTTGAATTGAGGCTTCTCCCTCCTCTCAATGAGCTGATGGTTCGTTTATCGTGACTGCCTGAGAAAAACGGAGCACAGAATCAAGTGAGGAGCGATCAGAGGAAGACACAGAGGGGTAGCCTATTAGGGAGAAAGATAGATACACACACGAGGTAACCAAGTTTCGAACGGGGGAATACAACGGAAGCCTCTAGCGAAGGAACGTTTTGTAAGAACTGGTCACGTCAAGGGCGAGCGACACTCCCCTGGTCGAGACCTTTGACACGAGAGGAAGAGAAAAACCAACGACGCGAGTCGTCAGACTGTGTGATTCTACCGCCGCAGTGGACGACCAGAAACAAACATTGATTAAACATGGGCAGTCGCGTCGCTTGATTTCTTTTTCTCGACTCCCTCCCGTGAAGATCATCTGACTCAATTGTTTTGAATGGATTTAGTAGAAGGTAGTTCCCCTCAGCAATCTCGGTCCCCGCGATTTCTTCTATTCGCTCAAACGTAACAATAAATCGTTGGAGCACGGGTGCTGTCATTCCTTTTGAACATGCAACACGTTACAGCTACATATTGCATGGGAAGTCTCGCATTTGTTGCGGGGAATAGAATTTGTGAGAAAAACTTCACAGCTCCGCGATAATGACAACCGAGTCGCGCTTTACAAATACAAATCGTTAATAAGGGCGGGAAGAAGTCGTCGTTTTTTACGGATGCATTGAAAGGTGTCAACACTCGGCAATGGTCACCGAAAAAGCCGAGCAGTTTTGGGTTCTTGATCCGTCGTTGCAGAATCCACAGTCGCCGCGAACGAATCGTCTCTGCGTGTACCCGGATCACAGCTGGCATTCGGGAAAAGGAGCAAAGAAATCGAATTTTCCGCGAGGACGGCCTTTCATTCTTCCACATTCGAGGAAACAGAAACCATTCGGGGGCTCAATCCATTTCTGTACGAACATCCACCTATCCCTTCAATCCAGCACATCCAGATTTCTATTCAATTATTCGAGGCTGATCACCGAATTTCCGACCGCTTGCCATCCGTGGTTTCTTCGGCATGATTTCTGTCTTCGGCTCCCTGCCGTCCACCAAGTTGAGAATAAGAATTGAGGCTTTTGTTTAAGATCTTTTTTTCTTCACTTTTCTCTATCGCTAGCTCGGGTATCAATCTTCAGTAGCCTTCACTTCTCGACCTCGGCACAAAGACATTCCCATTCATAAGTGTGAGACACTGTATTGAATTGTGGGGCTGCGTTCCATCGGTCTTCTCGCGCGACCGTCTGCCTACCTGGACACGCGCTCGCCCGCCCGCCCGACGACTGGTGCACGTTTCGGTGGTCAAAGTGCCCGCTTAGGTTTCGAACAGCTCTTTGGAAGGACTAAAACACAGTCGCCGCCGTTTGTCGCGTTACCTCATCCACTGAAAACCGTTGCTCGCATACAAACACCCGGACGAACGCACATTCACGCGCAAACACAACGCACGCAGTTGGTCACAATTTGAGCGGTTGAAGGTTGTCTTCCGAAGTTCGTAACGTGTTCTGCCGCCGGTGTACCCAGGGTCGCTTTCGGGCGTCGATTGGGATAACTTCTCCATCCATGGACGAACTGAGCCACCGAAGGGATACAGTCAAGATTCTTGACCCCTCAAACTCGAGAATCGGCGATGGAATGGAGTTCCGCAACAGCTGAGCTCGACTGAAACGAGGTGATTCGGGATGTGACTCCCATCCGCTTCTATCGCTAACGATATCAATCGGAACGATGATGAACCCAGTGGACTTCCCGTGGAAAAGTGATAGCCCAATTCCCACGGTGTTCGAGTGGAGTGAATCTATGCCTCGGAGTCCCTCGAGGGACTCGCGAAATCACGTCAGAGACTTCCACAGAGAGCGACAGCAATAACGGGATGATAGATCGGTCTAATGGAAGATATGATGGAGTCGTAAATGAAGCATGGCTCAAGGCGCTTTCTTGGCGGTCAATACAAATAGCCTGAACGCTGGCGTCGAAGTAGAGAACGAATTCTGGCAAACAATCGATTGCCTAAATGTCTCCGGAGCAAATCGACATCGAGCGCTCTGCTGTCTTACCCCGTGCGAACCACCGAGTCGTTCCGCGACCAATGTGTTTTTCGTTTCCTCGATCTCCTCGTCATTCTCCTCGTTTTTTTCCAGGCGAACCACATACGGAAATGTGTCTGATCGCGTGTTAACGACCAGAAATGCGTATGTCCTCGTTCCATGCACGGCTCTTGAAAGATCGGAATCTTTCCTTACGTGTCACTCCCTCCTCCAAACTAATTTTCCCCCGTATGAATCGTCGCGTATTCCTCACGAATCAGTGCCATAGCGCCAGCCAAGACACGAAGCCTATGGAAGATTTTCTTTCCCTTCTCACTCGCCAAGATCCGTCCATGAACCGATTTTCGGCGTCATTTTTCCTCCTTAGATCGGGCTCCGCATCTCTCCGTCGGGGATTATCCATGAGTGGAATAGTTTGCTCGAAGCGACCCGCAACTCGAACGTCTTCGGCTGCAAGTTACTCATCGCATCTGGTCTTTCCCCCATTTCTGCATTTTTCCGCTCCGGTTGCTTTATGGTCTTCGACGATGCTTGGGTGGAAGTCACTTTTTGTCCTTCGCTTCCAGGAAGGAAAACCCGCTCCTGCTTCGAAAGTGACCAGAACCAAAATCTCGCTTGCGATGGCGAAGAGGTACTTCGTCAGTTCGACAGGATTCTCAGCGTCGTCGGTAGCGAAAGCACCGTAAAAGGTTCACTCGCCATTCCACGTCGGAGGCATCATGCACTGCTGCCAGCAAACAGTGAGAGCACCTTTGTCGTCGCAGTTGTTGATGTTGATTGTGATATTGTCAGTGATATCGTGGGAATTTTAGAAGGGGTCAACGTATCGGGATTTTTCTACGTCCAAGGAGTCGGGGGCTATCATTGTTATTATAACATTCCATCGGTTTATTGGTTGGTCGATGTGTCAGTCAGTCAGTCTCCTGTTCCTCGAAAAACAATGGACTCACGCTCTTCGCATCGAGCCGCAAAGGCACTTCGAAAGTTTCGGGGCAATGATTCTGTCCGCTGTCTTCGCCGCTCGTGCTCCGACGCTGGATCAACGTTGTCGTCTCGGGAGATCGGTGTTAACATTCTTCCACTCGACGTATCGATCATCGCGTCAATCTGATCAGTTCATCAGGCGATCACCTTTGGATTTCCAACAATGCAGCTCGCAGTAGCGTTGACGGAAATCCCGAATTCGAGTTCTCGGCCACGTCGATCCGTTCCGTCGAGACATCGATTGAGAGAACGAGCGATGGATCGATTCACCATGCGAACGCCGCCTCCGAATCTCAGAACGGGGAACTTGAGATTAATTTCGGTTCTTGATTTATGGTGGCTTCGAACGCTTTCCGCTTGGCTTGTTCTCCGTCCGATCTAACCGAGTGCTAACGGAACGATTTCTAATTCGACTTCTTCTGGAAGGGCAGGAGCAGTAAATTCTGATAGCAGCTTTACCAGAAATACGTCCGGAAGGATCTTGTAATTCCCACTTTCCCCCTTGCGGTCAATTTATTCTTCGATAGAGGCTAATGTCAATCTGGCGTCTGGCGGTAATTACGCCGAGCTCCCAAGCCTCTCCTCCCCGAATCCCGTGATTCAATCTTCATGAAAACACTGAAATTGCGAATGAATATTTCTTCTCAGCTGCGACGCCGGAAGGCACGACGGTTCGCGAAAACTGATATTATCCAGTTTTTTCCCATCAGTCTCCAAATCTCCAAGGCGAGCAACCAGACGTATATCGTAGAGGCGTCAGCAGCTAGCCCATGATACGACGATTTACAATAACTGCAAGGACGTTTCGTCGTGTTTGTAGAGGGTGGCATGATTTAATTCAGCGAGTCTCTGCCTCCGTCTGGAATCGAGGATGCTTGCCATTCTCCTCGCACGAAAATTCAAGGAGGTCAAGGGCCACGGCCAGCCAGGATCTGGTACCCGAACCTCGCGCAAGAAGCTCTTTGCGGTGGAGCAACAGGGGGCAGAGGAAAATAAGTAATTAACGCAGGAATCATCCGTACGTGCTCCCTTACGGCTCAGCGGACAGGGACGAAGGAGCACATCCCGTTCTGGATGTTTCTTTCTGCCGAAAGTTTGATTGACCCACACCGTTGTCGCTATCGTGATCGGGGAACGGCGCAACTCAAGAGGAAGCGAAACCGTTGCACCAAACAAATCATGAACAGAAACGTTTTGTGTGTGCGGTTACCGCTCCATCTGACAGTGGTTTGACGGACTGACGGCCTGACTGACGGACAGTCAGTCGGCCAGTCAGCAACACCGTCTTTGTGTGTGTGCGCGCAAGTGTGTATATCTTAATCTCGCTCAAATTTTCGAACTTCCTTGACGCCGGGCTGGAGCTACGTGACGGCGGAAATGAAGCTCACCGGTCGGAATTTCGTTTTCGCACAAATTTGACGTTGTGTTGGGAATATGGAATTCTCCTTCTCCTCGATCCCAGTCAGTATTCTCTCCTCGGCGCCGTCCACACTGTTTGTTGTCCCTGGTCACCGACTCGAGGTCCAAGGGGATCGTCCGCTGGAAGTCATCGACGACGCATTCGTCATCAACCCGATCGTCGTCCAAAATATCGACGCAACTTTCGGCTCCATCCCCATCTCGGTCGTCATTCCTTCCCTGCTTATTGGCCGAGATTCTCAATGGGGAACGGCGGAACGGAAGACGGAAAACTCCGAATTACCGGGCACCGCAACAACATTTTATACGAGCCCAAATCATCGTGTTGACATCTGAGGCCGATAAAAAAACACCGCTAAATGTTGCCGTTGACATCGTCGGAACCGGCGGATGGACATGACGTTCGTCGTCGACCAAAGGACCAAAAAACCAGAGATGAAACGGTTCCACCGGACGAGACCACGATCGAAATCGGAAAGATGTATCGTAGCAAAAATCATTGTTTCCTACCGCCTTCCCCATTCGCTTCTTCTCACCGAGCAACCATCAGCGAGAATCCAGAAAGTCCGGCGAGGAGAGGACGTCTTTGGCGCTGGCTTGTCAGGAAGTCTGACTTGACGCTCATTTTTCAACCCCGGAGATATTCGAACCATTCGAAGAAAATTCCGAAATGCCTCACTCTACCGGGCCCCGAATCTTTTCCGAGCAGCTGCCTTCCATCTCAATCAAATAACCATGAGCCCTTGATAGTCTACCTCGGACCATCGGGAATCAATAGCGCAACAATGAGAGCAACCACAACAACACAGCAGCAAAATCAACAACGTCCTGACCGGGGACGCGGTAGCTGTAAACGTCATCCCGCTGTTTACAGGAGATATTGTTCGGATCTTCGATATTTTGAAACTTGGCACAGCCATTCACTCGCTGTCGGCCGTCTGGTCCTCCGCTCTGCCGCTGAGTGAGTGAGTCAGTCAGTCAGAGATTGTGACACCGTTCCTCCATGTGTTCAAACGCTCTTGGTGATTGTTGCCGGTACCAGAGGTGGTGACGGTTGTCAAAGAGTGACCCCTTCCAAAACATCTGGTGTCATCGCTTTTGATCGTTGCGAGTTGAGCTCTCTAGCGTTGCTTTCACTCGCGTTCTCTCGTTTCGTAAGCGATTACCACCTTAAGAGCGAGCGGGCGCGCTTCTGAAGCCGCACTTCAGAACAATAGAAGTTGATTGAACCCTCATTCTGCGCTTAATCGAAAACCCTCGGGAACATCTTGCAGATTAGGCGAGGTCGCAAGACCTCGCACGAAAGCGCGAATCCCTACCCACAAATTCGAGCTGTGGATCCCGATCACGAATTCGGATTCGCGAGTGCGGATCAGTAGGCGATTGAAAGAGATTCGCAAGCCGCAATCGATTCGGCGATCAGTGGCGGACGACTTCAATCGGATACGGTGTCGGCTCAGCCTCACGGAGTCCACGCGACGTCGAATCACTGACGGCCGATGCCTCATGAAGGAATGGCTCTCCGCGGCAGGGTCGACGCGGGAGATCAACATCGGGAGATCGTCCTCAATCGTGAAGTTCCGCATTGTGACCTTTTGGAGACTTCCCGGATTCTCGATTGGATCGTCAAGAGTCCGAGGGTTTAGTGAGAAGAAAAAAACATCTGCGAACAACTGGAAACGCGGCAAGTCGTTCCGGCCGTCGAATGAGCGAGATTATTAATGGAGCCGTGGACACGTCAATCCCCGACGTCAGCGTCATTGAAAGAAAGCACGAAAGTTGAGCACACAGTTAGCGTGCTCTGATCCATGCCGGGCCATTTGCGTGTGACTTATGCTTCCCCAGCCTGGGGTTCCTATCCCGTTGGAGCCTTGTGCGACGTCGTCTTTCTCCTCGGGCATCACGACAATTAATGTCGCCGCTTCGGCATCATCGGCATTGTCATCATCATCATTATTATCATTGACACTATTGCCCGCACGCCGCTCCAATTTCAGCGAGACATTCGGCGAGATAAAGTCGCTGCATGTCTATAATTTACGCTCCGCTTTAGCCGCTTTTTCATATTTCCTCCTCGCGACGAACGAACACCAAGCGGCACTAACAAGCTGGTGGATTTGTCAAGCCCGATGAGGGCCCTGGAACGATGCGATCCGTGTTCTTTGACATGTAATTCTAGCTGCGCAAGCCGTCGACCAGGCCCCCATACGGGCCGACTTCGTTCCGTCCGTCTTTCTGATCGGACGCTCTAATGACTGCTGTCGTCATTGCATGACGAGCCGGTAGCGGCCCTGGCAGTGGGTCAGCAGGCGACTCGACCGGAGTTCGAACCTCTGTCGCGCATGCGACCCTCGCTATGTAAATAAAACCAAGTACGGCGTCCTAAGGGTCCGGTACGGTTAGGTCCGGCCAGAAACTCGTGTATCAGGGTCGTGATTCGCTCTCGCTACGAAAAACTCTCGATCTTTTCATTCTTCATCGTGTCAGAATTCCGCGCCCCTCTCAATGTTGCCGGACTTAAATATCTCGGACATTTCTTTCTATTGGATGTCGGGTCTGCATGTCGGACACATGTGATTTCCCTGTATGCACAACATTAGTTTCCGATTCTACAGGGTCTCGACAATCATTTCCATTTTCGTCACGGACGCTCGTCGAACGGGACAGAACACAGAACCCTCCCGACCATGAGAAGAACAGCGTCGTGATCCGTCGATTCTGTCTCGACAATTCGTCGATTCCAAATGTCGCGATATCTCAGCGTTTCGGTGGAAACGCGACGAATTCACTGCCAAACAGCAACATTCGACGATCTTTCTACATCTACGTGAATCACCTTCGGCGAGACGAGGTCTCCGCTGGCGGTGTTCGTCTCGACGCGCAGACCCGCGCGGACCGTCAGGACCCTGACACGAGTCGGCTGTGCGAGGGTCATTGAGCACCCGATCATGATGAATACTCGATCTCTCGACGAATAATTGAAAATAAACAAACTTCTGATCAAGAATCAGTGTGTACATACATTTCCGTATGAAATAGTCACTCGCATCGTAGACAAGCGCCTCCTTGTTGGAGTTGTGGATTCTCTTCTTGAAGAAACACACCACTCTCTCCAGCCAGTTCTTGTGGCTCGAATCTAATCTTCCACACAGAACCATCGTCCTCGGTAATCCTAACGATTGCACATAATCCGTACGCCGTTCGCTCGACACTGCGGGGTCACATGTAGGGAATCACTCGAGTTCCCCTGTGCGCGCCCGAGCGATCTTCTTGAGAGTTCTCTCTAGAGAGAGTTTCCCGAACGACCGAATGCTTTCCGGGGAAAGACTCCGTGCGCAAGTCTCTTGGAATGTTCTGTCAGTGAGCATCTGTGAGGAACACTTTTTCTCGGGAAGCACCTTCAAAACATGTTGTGAGCTCACGAGCGACAAGTATCCCTTTCCAAGATTTGACTACGACTGCTTCACCGGCGGTGCTACGAGGACCGCATGGTGGTGACT
Source organism: Galendromus occidentalis (assembly GCF_000255335.2). Lineage (NCBI taxonomy): Eukaryota > Metazoa > Arthropoda > Arachnida > Mesostigmata > Phytoseiidae > Galendromus > Galendromus occidentalis. The sequence continues at coordinate 55,709 of NW_003805407.1, read as the reverse complement.
GACTCGGGAGAGAGATCTGTCAGTCTGCATGTCCAGAGAAGAGAGGAGGTGGTCGATGCCGCTACTTGTGGTGCTGTCGTTGTTGCTGCTGCTGCTTGTTAGCTCATGCTGTCTCCGCAAATAGCATGAGTGCTCATGCTCACAATGCGCGCGTCAGAAGATAGCATATCCGTTTCTTTTGGTTTCTCTTCAATTTACGCTCCCTATTGGACGAATGATAAGTTCGGGGAAAGCGTCGGAATGGACCAACAGGTGTCTAGACAGGGCCAACCCGCAGCCCCTGCTCGAGGACACAGAGCAATAGCAAAGCATGGAGAACATTTTTCGAAGTCACTTCTCGTCTCCAGTGAATATGGTGAGATCTCGCGAATCTACGGAAGCGAAGCCCGCCGCGGAGCGAATCGTAGGAGGAGGGGAAAAAAACTCAGAGAAATAAAAACATTGAGTTGTTTACGCAAGGATTCCGCGGAAAATACCGTCATGCTGGGAATTCTCACTGTGCCAAAAAAGTTGGAGCGCCCGATCGACTGCTGGGGTGTCAAAACGCCTCCCTTTGGAAGCCCGAATTATGAGTGAGGTTCGACGGAAAAGTCACACGGGACTTCAGCCCCGACGAGAACCAGAAGCGAGAAACGACACTGAGTACGAAACTTGAGCTAACGATTATTAGCGGCGAATAGCGAGGGAAACGGAGAGCTCATTCGATAGTTCAGCCCTGCGTCAACGTTGCTGGAATCGTCAAAGCGGAACTTCTCGAATAATGCTCCACGGGGGCAGGAAAAAAAGCGGAGATCCACCCGAAGCGATGTGGTGGAAATCATATGGCGAAAATTCCAAACCCAGTGTGTGATTACATTGTTCGACAAGAGATTATCGTGGCTATTACACAAACGACGCGCGCGGACGATAAGACTGCGTAAGAGGCAATTGGAGACGAGAAAGCAGAAAAGAAAACGAGAGCCCGATAACACTGCGGCCAGCGAACCGATGGGCAATCCGCGGTCGAGTACTATGATGCTTCGATTTGGGCTTACTAGTGACGCAACATCCAAAGACGTAAACTCGCCGCTAATTCTCAGGGGAAAGCTCGTTGAAGACGGCTCTCCGAATGGGGCTACGAGTATGATGTCCGGGAGCTTCAGGGCAGATGAGACAAGAGAAATCCAAGTCCGTTCCAAGACGGTGCTTCGCGCGGTAATTCCTCGATTCCCTCGATGGCAATCTCGATTTTTTCGCTTCCTTTTCCCGTCAACGTTGCGACGCTCGCCGCAGTCGCTAGGTAAGAGACCGAACATACAGATCAAAATGCTCCTGTTACCAGGAAACCATGACGCATAGACCCATAGACCTATAGTGCGTCTCTGAGGCCGCTGGTCGGCCCGGCGTAACATGAGCCCTGGAGCAGTTGCCTGATAATGAAAACATTCACGGAACTTCCAAAAATGTGAATTTTATCATTGTTGATACGTTCGCGCGGTGACATCACTCGACACTGACTCGTGATGATCAACGATACCGGGGATTCTAGGTGAGAGCGTGAGTACTCGAGCGTTTCTGGCGTTTTCCCGAGTACTGTCGACTCACAAACCACTTGTTCTCCGCGAGGTCGAGTGATATCGCCGGGAAAAAACGGAGGATGACTCACCGACATGTCGATGCTCCGTCGTCGCACTCACCGTCCCGTATCAGGCGTTCCGGGGAATCAGAACGACATTTTTCTCTCCACATGCAGACGAATTAGTTATACGCAACGGAGAATGGTCCGATACCCTCGGCTCCCCAATGATCCATGCGGCGATGTTATCCTTGTTTATATTGTCCCCCTCCCCCGCTCTTTTTTCTGAGGATTCGGGGGCTTAATTCCTTCACGAATAATATCTCCGAAAATTCGGAAACAGACGCGATATGATCGTCGCCGCTCTCGCATCGATCCCCGCCAGAGTCTCTGTTTACGGTCGCCGACGAAAAACTCACAACAAACGCTATTAATAAGAGCTTGGGCCTAGGCCATGTCAGCGGAACGTAATCTGAATCGATGATCGCTCCATTTGATTCGTAGATCAGAAATCTTCCAATCCGGGATTCTTATAATTCGTTTGATACCCGAGAATCCAATTCTTCCCATTAAATGGTTGCGTGAATCTTGCCTACCCTTGCTTGCTGCGCTCGTTCTATGAGGCGATTCCTCCGATTCATTGATCTGCGGTCCATCCCGCGGAAATGTCTCCGATATGCGAAATTGTCTGCGAACGGGAATTTCTGTGGGGGCTCCAAGCCGCGAATCGTGGCAGGAGCAACTTCCGGATGGAACTTTCACATTTGGAAGAGCGGTGAATCGAGGAATCGAATGTATCTCGGAGAAGCCCACAGCGAGGAGTGCATCTAAATTTGATTGAAGCGTCGGATGTTGTTTTCAGCGCATCAAATCAACAGATTACAGCGACTCCGAGCTCCCCTGCTCCCCGATCCCCAGGTTTGTAGAGTAGACCGTAGACGGTTACCTACGTGCAAGAACAGATGGAAATATGGTCGACTCGCTGCGCGTCGACTCACTTACCGACGGCCGCTCGCCTGCCGGTCAGGACATCAATAAAGTACTGAATTGACTCACTCTGAGCACACAGCCGAGTTTCGTATTCTAGTCTACTCATCGTAGCTTCGCATGGCGGCCGCAACGGTGACGGTAGCGACGAAAGGGTACCACGGCGATGCCCGGCCTGCCTGGCGGCGTTCCAGAAGGCATGCAAAATATTATTCAGGGCTCTCGCTTGGCTTTCTCTTGTCGACGGTCAAGGCGTTGAAGCGCGCGTCGAAATCGGAGTGAAATATCGCTTTCTACAACTATTCATCCGCCGCGCCAACAACAGCGATGATAGCAACAGGGACGGATTCCACGAGAGGATGAGGAGTCTTCTCCTCCGTCTATCCGCGACTCGATGCCGAATGCCGGACAAAGGCTGACTGAATGCAGTGTTTAAGATAAAGATTGGAATTCCCCCGATCAGTTCTCAGTTCTCTCTCGTGATGCGAGTTTTGTGAAGATGCGAGGTGAAATCCTCATCGGATGGAAGATGCGACAATGCACTTGATGATGATGCTTCGCCGGATTTGTCGAGCGCAAACTTTGGCAGGGAGAGAAAATTGGCAGCACCGTTTGTTCTACGTGGACGACGGGGCCGCCCACGCGACAGAATGTCGCTAAGGCCGCAAATCTTGGCCGTGCGTCTCGGAGCAAAGCGGGGATTCGTCGATATACGGGCGGTGATGTTTTCAGTGAGACTTTCATCGTATCATCATCGGTCCGTTCGGAACAGGTTCTCTGAGAAACGAATTCATCTCGGAGCGGCCGCCTCGTGTGAACGCCGAAGTGAACGAGGCGTACCAATAGACCATCGACGAGAATGCGGACCCAGATTATGACAAAATTTATTTTGACACAAAAATTCTGTGCACGTATTTCTGCGCTGCATCATCTCTGTCACCGCTATCCTCTTCAGTCCGCCGCGTCTTTGTCTCTGTTCCTCCTTATTCGGGCTTCATCGTCATCTTTCCTGATAGAGAGATCAAGAAGAGCCACGTGAAGAGCGAGATCTTCGGAAAACGCTGAGATATTCGGTCCGACATCGAATCTTTGTTCGAATCACGAGAGATTTCTTCGTCCCGTCTCGCCTCTCTTCCAGGGATCTCCTCTCGGTGTACGGTGCATCCCGAAAAAGAAAAATCGAAGTTCGTACGTCGCTTCAGGCTCGCCGACTCCTTCAACCAGGGGTGGCCCACAATACGTTCTATCCGTGATTGCCTTTCTGCGGTGCGTAGCTGTCGACTTTGCATCGAATCGCGATCCCCCCAATTTCCGCTTCAAAAGCTCTGACGTCGCATTAACTTTGGCAGTACTCAGCTATACTTGGAATTCCTCCATCTTCTAGCCCTTCGCTCCCCCCGAACTTCAGGCAGGCTGGCTCACTTTACACTATTGCCGAACGTTCGTGTTTTTATGCTTCAAACGGAAATCACGGACTTGGACATTTTCCCGACAGAGCTCTTCTTCGTGTCCGAGCGAGCTTTCCGATTAGCTCGAGCGAGAACCTCTCTCTTCAATCGCTTCCCGTCCGCGGTAGCAGAAACGGAACTTCACGACTTCTTAAGAATGGACACCACGTCAGAAGCGTGCGTTGATCAAAAATGGGTGCTACGATAGCGTTAGATCATCCCGCCAGATTCATTCGTTCATTGTATGAGCGAGTCCGACCGTTTCACAAAATATAGCCAACGGGAAGAAATAAAACATGAAAAGCGAGAAACACCTGAGAATACACCGAAGAATACCAACAGCTCGACAAAGTCCTGAACACAGTGCCGTTGCCCTGTTTGCCGCTTCACGAAGATCCCAGAGCGACGACTATACGGAATTCAGACACAAAGAACTATGCAGTGTCGAGACCAACGAATGGAAACCATGAGCGTTGGAGTTCAGGTTCCGGGTATACGCGTCCCGAAGTCAATTCCGCTCCACCTCCGGACGGGTTTTCCCTCGGCATGCAAGGGCGGGGGATAGAACGTTTTCAACGATCTTCAGGCTGACTCACCGGACAATTCGATTAGCCTGATACCAAGCCGAGACCAGGGAACCTTCCGTCCGAGGAGTTTCCCGGGAAAACGTTTCCATTCAGCCGATTCTCATCTGCGGACACGGCAGACGGCACCATGCTCGCTCGGATGCCTCGCGATATACGACCGATTCTTAGGCTAGGGAACTCCTCCCGAAGAAATTAGGCCCGAAAAGAGCACTGCGAGCTTAGGGACTGGGTGCCGCGCCGCGAAATTTGTTCTCTACGCGGAGGGGTCGCAGAATCGCTCGACAGCCTCTCTGTCAGTCCGTCTGCCCAAGCGTCAGGAACAATTGTGACGAATGAGCGATCTTTATCATGAACACATTCTCAGAACTCTCGACATCTGTGACGTCGCTCGACATTAACTGGCAAGACGCGGTTCACTCTTCCGTTCGAGTGACCAATCGCGCTTTTTTTCCGACGATTCTTTCCATTTGTCTAGTTCTTTTCCGTCCGCGCAAGGTGAGACTTGACTCTGCACAATTCGGGAAGCAGAGAAGAAAATAATCATTTTCCGCTAAAATGATGCCTGTGACCTTCGCGTGGTCTTCAAAGGTCGTCAGTTCCTCAATCCACAAAGACAGATTCACGAAGTGAGCAATTCGAAACCATGGGAATAACGCCCGACGAGCCCACCAGTTCACAGTGAACTGCCATCAGGCGCGGGAATGTCATTCGCGGCCGATTTCCCATTCCGCTAGACATCTTCCAAGATCGCGTCCTGCGGCAAAATCCTTCGGAAAAATAATCATCCGCGGAATACGACTCTGGCTCGCTCTCCGTTTAAGGGAGGCGGACGCTTGTCTCTTGTGCTGCCCCGATATCTCGGAGTTCCGGCTCGGGATCGAATCCACGTACACGCTCAGGTCGGCGGAAACCCGCGTTCGAATGCGATTAAGCGAGCACACCCTAAGCCGTTCTTTCTGCTCTCGAGTCGACGTCGACGCTCATTGGGTTATCTCGCATGTCGTAGCTTCGCGCTCATCGTCAGCTCGAATTCTGTTTGGCACACCCGTTTCAAATAAATATGATCGTATCGACGTGATTCGAGAAATAGCCGGCGATCGATCCTGTGAGCAGCGGCAGCAGTGAGAATCACGTCGCGTACTGTATGTAGAAGCGTTTAACGTTGTTCCGTTCGTCGATTCATTGTAAAATGAGTCCAGGGGCGCCTCACTTCTGAGAGAGTCAATGTCGAAGGCAACAACAGAGTCGTTCGGCGTAAGAAGCCATTCATTAAGTGCGCTAAACGACGGAACCAGCCGAACACTCCGATTATGGAGTGTTCTTCGGATCAAAGACCTCTGGGACTTCGGAAGATATCGTAGAGAGCGGCGATTGAAGCGACCGCTATCGACTGACTGACTAACCGACTGAGGGACGAGCAGGAACTCAACGAGAGAGAGAGAATCGGTTCCGTCAGCTTTAGAAGCTGTCGTCCTGTCGCTTGGAAGTCGCGACCAAGCGATGAAGCGGCCGCCCGAGCCGCCATCGCCCACGCTGTACAAATAAAGAAAGTGTTCCACACGAATAAGATCGACTGTGATCGTTATTATTGTGGCTGGACGCAAAAACGCACGATCACGTCGCCGGTCACCACAGGCGACCGCTATCTCCGCGAACCGTTTTGATCGTCGAAGCGTTCGAATTCGGGAAGCTTCACCGCTCGACTCCTTCGCGGAGGATCTCCGGCGTACCCGGGGAATTTCTTCCGGAAATCGCAGATTCTTGGAGCTCGCGGAAGCTGCCCCCCAGATTTGACGGAGTCGCGACGAAGTTGAAATCCAGCATCGACAGCGATGAATTAATGGGGGACAGCGATGACGACGAACACGACAATGAGGACAACCATCATTACAGTTCCTCTAATTCACGGGATCTCGCTTTCTCCCCCAGAAGAATAGGGACAAGTAATAGAAGCGCGACCTCGTGAACTAAATTTAGTCGCTCTCAAATTGTCACGATTCCACGATATGCCATCAGTGACGTTGCCGGGTGAGCGCTGGGCCCCGCGAGATGGAAACTTTGATCCTCTCTTCTCGCTTTGAAGATTTCAGTATTGTGACCTTTTGTGAAAGACCGTTGTTGTCACCTATTAATGATTCGTGCCACGCATCCCTACGAGAACGCTCGCCTGAGTCTCGTATCTGCGAGGAGAATCCGAGATAGAAGCAAAAAATAAATAAAACTAAAAAACCAGGACCGTCGATGTGGAATCTCGTGAGAATCCGCCTCGCTATTCTGGAAGAGCCGCGAACGAATCGTCGAACCGCTGTCGGTCGCATGCCGCCGCAGCGTGAGATTCGACCTCTTTGACCGCGTCGCGGCTCTGTCGAAGATTCTCGGGGCAAATTTGGAATTGTCCGTATCATCGTCTGAAGCGTCGTCAGAAAATGCGAAGCTCCGACGATTCGGACTCTCGATAGCCGGGTAACAAACCGTAGTTTGCATCGCCGGAACCCTTGCGAGACAAGAACAACACAGAAGCCGGATCGTATGCGATTGTTAGCGTTCACAACACCCAGGATGAAAAGACGGAGAAACCCGCGACCAAAAGACGACGGGCACGAGCTCATGAAGGAAACGTATCATCAGCCCGTGTAGTCGTCAGAACTTCGCCATTCAAAGAGCCTTTGCTATTTTTCCCTCGGTGCTTCGGTTTCCGATGCATGGGTATTCCTCACTCTTTGACTGCAGCGGGGATCTTTGGTGCTATGGAGAGAGCTCCTCGACTCTAGCTATTAAATACTGCTTTTCCGGTCAGTCCCCGTGAGGAAAGTGATTTTTCTGCCAACACATTACGGTGGACTCCTCGTCCTCCGTCGTTACCGTCTGAAGTGATGAGGGGTGCCGTCTTTACAATACGCACGGGAATTTTCAAAGGAATGCGACAAGCGTTCAATGCCGCAAATGACCGTTTCACAAATGTACGCACGTACGGAATTTCAAAACTGTAAAGCCGCGAAGTAGCGGAGCCACAATTTCTGCTTCGACGTTCTCGGCAATCCCAGATTCCGAATGGGGCGATCGAGCCGTCGCTGAAGTGTATCCACGCTTGAGGCGGTGTTCCTTCATTCTCAAGTACTTTTATCGTTTTGCCCGCGCGCGCGCGCGCCCGCTCGCTCGTCCGCCTGTTGATTTTGACGTTTGAGCACACGATCAGATAAAAGTTGCTCTTCGAGTCTAATTCTGGTCAGCGGTTTTTTATTTTTATCCGGTGGGTTCGGATCGGCCCGGATTGACGGAATCTCTTTGCCGGATACAGTGAGAACGGGAGAAGCTAAACACTGAAACGTGACGTTGAAAGCATTACTCGACTTTTCGAGTGTTTAAACAGCTGAAACAGTCGCTCGTCCTCCCGTTCGGACGCCCGCCCGCAAGTTGCTCTCGTTAAGGGCATCCGTTCGTCCGTCCATCGATCGGTCGATCGATCGAAGTCGATGCCCTCCTCACGACAAAGCCAGAATTACGTCGCTCGCAACGTTACGCTAAGAATTGTTTATGATGTCGCGGGACCACTCGTTAACTCGGTGGCTTCTGCGGAAAAGATCATCGCCTTCGTCGTCGATACATCGAGCGTGGCCAACGGAGGAAAACCCGACGACGACGACAACGATACCAAGCGGAGGAAAAATCCCAAAACGACTAGTGGCCGGCCGACGAGACGCACCCATCGACAGAAATTGTTCGGCTCACAACGTTCGCCTTCCTTCAATGGTTTCGGTTGGATCCATTGACAGCTGACTCTCAATCGCCTGATCTTTCGGTAGCTGTCGGACAATGGGGGGCTCGCCTTCAACCAGTGTAGCGTCACAAATCTGATATGATTTTCCCTATCCGGTTTCTATCGCTTTCCAGAAGAAGTCTCATTCACTCGGCTGGAGGTCTCATACCTAGAGCGAGTCCGAAGTGAGACTCTTCAGTGGTGGGAGCTGATTTTCACCTTTACGAGCACGGGTCCGATCAACCCATCACACTTTCGTTTTTTTCGTCCTCCGTTTCCTCAAGGATCATAAAGACTGAAGCTGCGGGGATCGAAATTCGCAGGTCGCCTCGTGTTTCAGAAACTGTTATCGAGCTCTCTGCTGGCGTTGGTGGTCTCCCGCCCATCGAGCGCCTAATGCCCCCGATAAGAATGTTCATCTCGGAGACCACGTCGGAGCGAGCGAGAAAGTCGACGGCAACGCGCGAGGAAGAGAGCGAGCGACACCCATCGACAGAGCTTGTCCGCTACATGTGTACTAATGAGACCTGCCGCATGAATGTGGGAGGGAGGCCGGATGGGTTGATGGGTGGCAAACTTGAAACCGAACGACAGACAGCCTCCTAATTCCGCAGGACATAACGTTGTGTGGTCTCGGACCGATTCTCGATGCGCGAGAATCGCCTCCGATTTTTCGGAGAAGCGCCAATTCCTAACAAGCTCGTCACCGGCCACCGAATCACCGCAGTCTCCGCGGGGCTCAGAAACACTAACGAGATTCTTTAACAGGTTTTTACGAGTGCGAGAGACGGCAAGGAGAGTTCGCCAAGACATGCTCATGCCAATGAACCTCGTTGAAAAGAAGAAGATTCGCTCGCGTCAACAGTGCATCCCGACGAGAGAGGCTGGCAGCAGCTCCGCCGCGAGGAAGATCAAGAAGGGAAAGACGATGTCGAGGTGTTAACGAGCCTTCAAGCCGAGACAGAATGAAGTGCGTTGACGAGATAATTGTAGCTTAATGACGAGAGGTGTTTTCCCGTCACTGACAGACGAGCCTGATTATAGTGTATATCCCGCGGAATAATTTTTCATTCGTTTGCCGTTCTCGTAACTCAACGGTTCTCTGTCGGCAGCGATCGTTTGAATTCATCAAGACAATCAGGTCTCGATAATGAGGAACCCATCGACCTATCACCGAGTTGAATTTCTTTCTCCAACGAGAGTGCCACTTCAATTCTCTATGGAAATCCTCTGAGTCACCTCTCGAGTCAGAACTTCGGAGATACCAAGACTCTGTTTTGAGAGGGTGACTCGATGAACTTTGAACTCTCGGCGAGCATACCTCGCAGATTAGCCCGTGCGGTCGCTTCAGACAAAATCCGAGATTCCTCGATGCAAAAGGAAAAATCTCGAGCAAGACCGAGCGGGAAACAGCGACATCTCGGAGGCCTCGGAGTGAATTTCAGAAACGGGAATGTTGTTACAGCTCAGACGGAGTTGTTGTATGCGTGCATTAAATGCTTTCGACGACCGCATACCTTCGAGCGCATGCTGAGCATGCTTTCGTATTGTTCGCCCAGATCGCCGAGTCACACTTCACAATTCATCCGTTCTTCTCTCGTCCGCCTGCAAGTTTCTGATTCTTACCGTCTGGGTTTGATTGCTCAGAGCGACACTCGAACGAGCCGCTGGCCTAGACGCGAGGAGGGGCTCAGGGCCAGATTTGAAGTCAGCTAGAGAAACCGCCCCAAGAGGTTTGGATCGCTCTATCGGATCAAGCAACAAGTGCATCAGAAAAATTCTGAAGTAGCCCTACACACCTGTATCTCCGGAGAGAAAATTAAAGAATGATCTCCAACCCTCGGGACGCCGGAGACCTGAGAGTACAGGGGACGTAACCATGACCGACTAGGGCTAAGCGAGGCTGAACATTGAATTGTTGTCTCACATCCATTGTTTTTCACAAACGCATAATGGGGAAAAAGCTAATCGTACTTGGCGGAAGATAAAATCTGCTCCTCACGACCACCGTGAAGCCAATCATCTCGGGGATTCTATCCAGGGGAGACTTCTCTCGGGTACATTTCTGTTTATCTTCTGTTCTGTTCGTTTGCCCGGAATCCTGGTCGTTCTCGCGTTTCTGTTCACCATGCGGGGTACTATTCGCGTGATTCCGTACGGTTGTATGTTTATCAGCGATCCGTGCCCGCTAATGACCATCCTAGTTAGCCGAGCTGAGTGATTGTAACTCATTGGAAAACCAGATGGGGACAGAGTTCAAAAAAGATAATGGTTTCGCAGAAACACTAATGAAAAACGAGTCAACCGAGACAAACCCGCTAGCGGTTGGAACCTAGGCGATCCTTCATGGGATTGCGAAACTGAATGCAGAAGTTCAAAACGTATCAGCAGAGCGGCGAATGCCATATCGAAGAGAGCGTAGCGAGACCTGCATCGGAAGACGGCGCTAACCTCTCGCATGATGAATGCATTCTGCTGCATTCGGAGATTTCCAAATCAATGGTCGCCCATGATTAATTTCTTGTGCCGAAAGCAGGAGCCGCCGCGAAAAAAACCGCACCGATTTTTCTGTCGTAAAAGTCGAAACGTGCAAATGGTCGTCAGTTTGGTTAGTTTCCTGAATGAAAAATTGGATAACGTCACGTAATTTATTTGTTTAACTCGAGTCAGTCGTATCTCGGCTTCTTTCCGGCTGGAGCGAGCGTGCAATTATCTCCGGAAACCGCGAGCTCGTCCGGATACTTCATTCCTTCCCGGAATTTTGAAAGGATTACGCAGAGTCATCATCCTCGAACCTCACCACCGCGTCACCGCGACGGAAAGCATCAAGCAGCAGGGCACGACGAGACAATGAATGATGTCGGCGCCCAAATCTTCGGAAATTTGACCCAAACCGGAGACAGATCCATTCGGGAAGATGATCATAATAATTGTAGATCTGATCTGAATGCGGAACCAATTCGAGACTTGAGGTGGAGTAAATGAGATGTATTGTCAATATCAGGGCCGATCAACAATCTCTCTCCTCCGATGCCACGATCATTCCTCCCTGATCTTGATGGGGACTACGGCGAGATAATCCCAACTAGTCGGGAAGATCATCGATAGAGCAAGGCAGAATCGCGGCAGAGATCGTCGGCTCTTCCGCGGACAGTTCAAACATCTGACTTCAGTTACGTCCCGTCAAGCAGCGCTCAAGCGTCAGCATAATCAATTAGGAGTGGTCAGTTTGGGGGGAGAGAAAGCATCCGAGAGAGTAAATGAAAGATTAAGGCTCAGTTAGTCAGAGGGAGCGGCGAGGAACAAGTAGCCGAAGATGAAGTCTGTGACGAAGTTTTCGGTACCTTTGAAGTCGACTGAGGTTCAATGTGGGTGCCTCAAAGAGCGTCGTGACTTCTGATTTTAAACCGCCAATGATTCGGCGCTCCGGTGAGCTCCCGAAGATGCCCGCCAAAGCGTCAACAGAATAACCATCGAACGAACTGCCGAACTAATTCGACTGCCGGTATCCACCAACACCGGTCCGGTCGATAGCTGCGAGCAATCCAAGCAATTTCCTCCAATAAACTCACTTTGTTACAAACAGCAGAGAACACATAAGCGAAGAACACACGCGAACTTCGTACCGCGCACATACGCAGCAACGAGAAGGAGAAAGAGACGAATCAAGTAGCAAAGTCCAGGAAGGGGCCACCTCGAATGTTTCCATCGTTTCCTCTCCGCCTGAAGACCGCCTCGACGTTCTCATCAACTCGCTACTTGGAATCAATACTTCTCGAAACCCCGCCAAGTAATTCGGTGACGACGATCGACACGCTGCCGTTTACGTTATGGTCGCGACTCGCGACCATGGCTTCGCCCTCGCTACTGGCTGTATGTATTGTAGTTTTCCCATTCACTTCTACGAAAGCAGCGAGGCGAGTGGTTTTCGCTTCAGAAAATTTCCCGCTCTGTTTCGCTGTCTCCAAAGGAGTCATTCCAAGTCAAACAATTCACTGCCATTCTTAAGCTCAAATTATTTTCAGACGCTCTACCGTCACGCAGATATGTCCGACGTCATCCTCCCCGCCGGTCAGTCACAGAGCCCGGTCTTCGCACCTTGACTTCGGGAAACCAAATCGGGGCATTCCTCAAGTTCAATCGCGCAACATGCCGCTTGCACCATGAATTCTTTTCGAAACCGTGAAGGAGCTCATCGTTTGAATTACGCCAAGCGCTTACGTCGAATCGAGGAATGCCGGTCGTGTCCAAGCTCCCCTCGATTCTACACGGTTTGAACTTTCGAGGAAAATCAAATACCGAGATACTTGGTATTTGGTAGGTCTCCTCACCGGACCAGATGAAGCGGGCATCGAAAGCAGAAGAAAAGACAAAGAAAAATTCGGAGTCAGCTAGCCACACATTCTTTCGTTGCATTGTGGTGAGAGAAATTCCTTCGAAGCTCCAGCAAAAAAATTCTTACGGTGCATACAGCGCACCGCGGTTGTGTTGGCAAGTTCTTTCTTCTTCCCTCTACTTCTCCATTCTGAGGTGTCGTTCGTGCTTCAGTAAACAAATAGATACATACATGTATACGGACTCCGTATCTTCGGCTCGCGGACGCATCCGCACAAGCTGCACGCCGGCCGGCTCCACTGAGCGGCTGTCAGATACGCTCAGAATTCACGTCAAAAAGTCGTTCGCTGCAGTTCCCCATCTGCCGCAAAGGAATCTTCTCCGTTAAAGACCTTCGGACTTCACGATACCTCTCTGGCGGTGCCACCTCCATCCGTTGCGGTGATACAATATATCAGACGTTCCTCTCGGTGCTTTCGCACCAAATGGAATCCAGCTGCCTTTTTCTTTCGTTCTCCGTTCGAATATATTCAGCGGACTATACAAGTCGCCATCCGTCACGTCAAACCTCTGATAACCACGAGTACCTAATCTTGGGCGATTCCCAAAAGTCTGAATTTTCCGCTTCCGCTCCGCGAAACTGCATCGAGCGTTCCGCTCGATTTGTATTCAGCCGAGTCTCTCGGTAGTTCGTCGGGAAGCTCGTCAAAGGCCAAGAGCCGACTACTGATGTAAGGTGTACCGCATTTGAGTTCTGAGGCTTCCCAGGTTTGGAGGCTTCCTGGAAACCTAACCTTCGTTTGGAGGCTTCCAGGAAACCTAACCTTCCTTTGGAGGCTTCCTGGAAACCTAACCTTCCTTTGGAGGCTTCCAGGAAACCTAACCTTCCTTTGGAGGCTTCCTGGAAACCTGACCTTCCTTTGGAGGCTTCCTGGAAAGCTGGAAACCGAAGGTTCCCCAATATAATTTGAGCCCCGCCTCCCCGGGATTCGAGCGAAAGTTTCGGGGATGCAGAGGGAAAATACGGGCATTCCGCGGATCAAATCCCGTCTGTTCGTCTTCCCTTCTCCCAGGATGAGATCTAATCTCCGGCACACGATATCTCGAGCATCAAGGAGCAGCTCCTCATTGCTCATCCTGATGCGTCGTCCAAGAGCGTATCTATTTCGTGGACATGACCTTCTGTCCACCGGAGACAGTCATAGCTGAGTCGGTGCATAGATAATTAGAAAAGCAGGTCTCCCAACGAATAAAAGCAAGAAGACCGCTATCCTTCATCTTCTGAGATATAAACACATCTGACTCACCGAAACCCATGTACTGATAATCGACATGATTATCAGGGCTGTTCTTCTTTCCAATTTTGAAGTGCTTCAATAGTTTGGACATTGTACAATGGAGCTCGGCTCGTCGGAAATTTCACTGTCTAATCCTCATTAGTGTTCATCCACAACATGATGTAGTAGTGGCACTTCAATACAATCATCGAGCTTCGCTCCTCCACCGGTCAGGATTCAGGATGGATCCTCTCGCTCCTGACGATGATCTTTGCCACTCCTGGCTCAGGAACTCGGGCTCCTGCGGCCGTCGACTCCGATCATCGAGCTCCGAGTTCACCACACCGGAGCCATGTTGTTCGTCCCTCATATGGTTGGCCACAGCTGACGTTCGAATACAGTCGCAGCTGCTGATGATTCGATGACGAGACCTGATGTAAACAGCATCGTACCTGTCTGGCGCCACCTGGCGGCACCTCTTCGAAACATGCGCGGACTTGAGGGACATGGTACCTCGAGAGAACTTCTCTACACTTCCACGCGGATCATCCTGAGCCTCGGTGGCAAAGATATTAGGTGAACCAAACAATCATGAACATCTCACTCCATTTATTCGCGGGTGAAGAAAACAACCCCGATGAGATCCCAAGTCGAGAATAATCCCGGATTTCTGTAATCAGTAGACGATGGGAGGTCTCTCGGGTCACGACGGACGTGACAATGCAACTCGTTCGGAGCATTGGTACGGGGACGATGCGGGCGGACAGCGTCGTTCTCCGATCTCTTGGGATGTGAACGTGCTAAAATCTTCACTGACACTCTTAACCTCATTGTTTGTACTTGTTGGGGCGAGCAGGGTGCTCGTATCGGGGTAGCCTCCCGGGCGCTCTAATGGATCGACAATAATCGAGATAATGACACTAGTGGCGGCGATCGGCTGCTGTCGATACCCCTGGATGATGGGTCTCGCACTGTCCCCCTTCTTTTCCGTAGCCTCAGTTGGCCCAATCGAGATGCATTCGGAGGTCTGAGCCAGCTCGGGAAAGAATATACGACGCTCAACGAATAATTGGAGGACTAGTTTTGGATTGAAGTAATATATCACCAAGAAATTTATTGACATTCGTCGCCGAAAAAATCCAACTAGAGCATATTTGTAAGTTTTGAGAGAGGAAAACGAGATCCTTCCCGATCACACTTTAGCCTACGCTCCCTTCAGAATCCCTCTCGTTAGGAGGAACTCCGTCGATTTTTCTGTGCTTCGAGGTCTATGGGTCACTGTGTTTCCATGGGAGTAAGTTCTCCAAAGTATCGGACTCAGCTTGTCCGCTGACCCCTCGACGGGTCAAGTGTATCCATCATCTTATACTAGCGCAGTTCCATACGAGCGTCCCTGCCTGCGGGAGACCCTCGGTCATTCAGCCTACGAAATAGATATTCCCGACTTCGTTCCCCGAGTCTCATCGCGTCGATTGTCGGAATCTAGAGGTTACCCGCTTATATGCTCGTTTCAGGATTTTGAGCATGATTCGAAATCCCCCTATTGGCTCCGCGCAGCGACCGCTGGATAAACGCAGAAATTTGATGAATAGAAAAAAAGTACAATATTTCGATATTGGGATGATGCAAAAATATCGACGTGGCAAATCGACTCCTTAAGAAGAATAAGCCTAACTGCTACGAGTCGGAGAGGCAACGCAGCGAAACGAGGACCTTTCGGAGTTGGGCAGCCGCAATCGGACTTGGTTCACTCACTAACCCTCAGTTCAGTAATTGACGGGATGAGTCCGCGGTAGAGAGGTTTCTGTGAATCTTCTAAAGTTCGTCCTTGGTTCCTGAAAGGTGGCGCTCGACGAATTCTTTGAGATCGTCCAAGTCTCGGCTTCCGTTGTACTCCTCGACGCGCGCACCGTCCTTGTAAAGGATCAAGGAGGGATAGCCCTGGATCTGCAAGAGACGATGAGTCATCGTCAGATTTCCGTGCTCTAAGCTTCCGCTGAAACATATATTGTCACGAGACGCTCGAAGAGCCTCATGGAAGCCACACAGCAAAAGCTTTCAGATTAGAGCCGAGGAGTTTCAAGAAGTTTTTGGATCGCCATCGGGAATTCGCGGTTTATCGAAGGGAATTCGCCGTGGCGAGAGCTAATCTGCCCATTTGAATCGAAAGGCATGAAAAGAGTTTCTCATTGAAGCGCGGAATTGAACCTCGATCCTGGAGATTCATCTGGCGCCTAAATTGAGTCGCAGCGATCGATAGCTGGCTGGCTCCGTTCCATTGGTCTCTTCTCGGTCGCTGCGCAGATTTAGCCTCGAGGATTGCTCGCGCGGGGAGGACTTCAACTCGAGAAAGAACGAGGATCGATGCATCGCTGGAATTCCGGATCATTGAAGCATGCAGCACCTTACCTCTTTCTCGCTGCAGATGCGGTCTTGTTCCGTACAGTCAACCTTGGCGATTTTGGCTGTAGTGACTTTCCTCGCCAAGTCGGTCCAAGTCGGAGCCAAGTTTCGGCAATGTCCACACCACGGGGCGAAGAACTTGACGAAAGTAACGCCGGACGCGATCGTGGATTCGAAGGTGTCCTCGGTCAAGAGGAGAGGCGCAGCCTCAGGGTTCTCCTCTTCGTGTTTCGCCTCTTCCTGTGGAGTGAAGAGGTATCTTTCCTGAGCAAAGTGGAAGCTTTCCGCTTTCTAGGATTCTTCCGTTCATCCTTGTCTGCAGACCCGGAAGACTTTCCGAGCGATCTGGGCATATGATTCGGTTAGACTTCCATCTCGACTGAGGGTAATTGAGGGAATCGTGGAATTAATTCGAGTCAGTTACCTTCACGAGCTTGTCAACGAATTTCGTGAGATCTTCAATCGTGCGAGACCCTTGGTACTTCTCGACTGTCTTTCCACCATTCTGGAGGAACAAGAGGGTAGGATATCCCTTGATCTCGAATCGGGAACAAACAGCTTTGTGTTCGGTGCAATCCACGCTGGCAATGGTCACTCCCGTGGATTCAGCATAGCTGGCGGCCAAGTCTTCCCAGGTCGGAGCGAGGTTCTTGCAGTGTCCGCACCACGGAGCGAAGAATTTGATGAAGTGCTTGCCTTCCTTGACATGTTCGTCGAAGTTGTTCTCGGTGAGCTCGTAGAGACCTTTCGGCTGTTTTTTCTCGATAGTCTTCTCTCCCAACTTCTCCGAAACGAAGGAACTGAGAGCATCCAATTCTCGGCGTCCTCGATACTTCTCGCCGTCCGAGTATTTACCAGCTTCGAAGAACTTGAGGGTCGGATATCCCTGGATGTCATGCTTCGAGCACAAAGCAGTTTGTTCTGTACAGTCGACTTTGGCGATGACAACCTAATTGAATGAGTTATCTGCACATTAGAGGAAGCAGAACTTTTCATTTGATCAGATAATAATGTTCATGTGGGCCAATGACGACATTTCAAGCCGGGAAATGCGTCACTCCTCATTCGAAGCTTGAATTCTTTCGGGAAATTTTTCGGGAGCAGGGAGTCAATCTGAGAATTGATCGCAGCGACTGCGGAAACCTCATGACGAAATGGACGAGGGTAAACGGGGAAGAGCTCCAAAAGCGCCACAACAACGTTCGTGGTCATGAGTTCATGGGTCGGCGCGACGGCTTTCCATGCAGCCGTGCCTGGACACCTCTTCAACATCGACGCACCGGTCGATCCCGCTCGATAATGCTGAGCATGAAGCATTCTCAAAAATGTTTCCCCTACCATTCCGTACCTTGTCATTTTGAGCGAGTTTCTCCCCCAGTTCCTCCCACGTTGAGGCTAGTCTCTGACAATGACCGCACCATGGTGCATAGAACTTGACGAAATATGCTTTATCTTCGAGCGCGTCGAAGGCTGCCTCATCGAGCGAAACCACCGAGTCTCCTTTGAAAAGATCATCCTCTGCAGAAACCGCGGCAAGGAGCGCTGACAGTGCAACGACGGCGAGCTTCATGTCGACGATGGGCCCACGCAAATTTTACCGAAATGGGTGATCTGAAACGTCAGAACGGCTTCTTATGCCGACGTTGTCAATCCACAGGAAGCGGCACTTCAGCTCGACCAGGATATTCGCCAGCATGTCCACGATGCTGCATCGAATTGCACCACGAGACATTGTCAAATATTTGTACGTACCCTCGGTTTCGTCAGACAGGTGAATTGAACGTGACTAGACGCAGTCCTACGAGCCCCGCATAAGATACACACCGGCTTTGCCACCTATCTACAGCGGCCGCCGCCGCAGAAGTGACGTCTGCTCCTCAGAATTTCCTCCTCTCCCATTATGTTTTCTTCTGGAGGCGCCAATATTCAAGTCTCGATTCATTTCGACTCAATCGATTCATGGCGAGGACCAGGCCCCGGTCGGAGCGTTTCACACGTCTTCATCGATGCGCAGAATTTTCCCTGGCAAGCGAACACCGTTCCCCGCAGAGTTCCCGAGGCAAAGTCGAATCCCGAGTGTTGATGACCCCCCAGATCGGAAGTTTCCCCGGGAGAATGGAGAAAGCTCGCGAAGTAAGTCCGAACTCGGGATTCGTACTCATAAGTAGAAGTTGAGCTTCGTCTCAAAGACTCGAATTGGAAAACCTCGATATATCCACAGCGGTGCTCGCGACAAGAGCGACCCCTGGCGGTTGTAGCAGTCCCCAACCTTGCAGCTCACAAGCAGGCAGGCACACCCTGGTCCACGGCTGGCTTTACGGGAATTCGATTTCGAGATCCTTGACGTCGAAGAGCTCATCTGGTTGTCCTCCACGGCTCCAGACGCTGGCCGCGTATCGCTAGGGTAGTATGTCGCTATAGGAAGCTGTGCAACCTCCTACTGTTTGACTACCCCCAGTGTGCAGAGTGACATTTGAACCCCACGACTCCGGACGCCTCGGAAGGATGGGTAAGTTTCATTCTATGGGAGCTCTGTCGATCCAGCCGGCGTATCACGAGAAAGTGCCACTACAAACGAGCATCGTCGGTCAGAGTGCACTCATCGCTTGACCTGAGTTCGCAATGAGCGCTCCCGGTGAAATGGAGATCGCTCTTCGACCGGTGACATTTTTGCGAGTGTCTCCGGATGAACGCCGACGAATGCCGCTCACTGTCGGCTCGTATCGGCGCTCGCCGCGTTCGGATCCGATTGAATGTTCGTTATCAACGACATGAACCGCACCCAACAATCGACCTTGCACCTAGTTAAGAGATCTCTGCTCGTCGCCGCCACCGTCGTCGTATCGAACACAGCACATGACTGACAACTGTGCGCTAGCCTCCTTTGCCCCGCTGTTTAGCGCCACACGTTTTTGTGAGAAACACTCCGTTTCCGAACCCATAGTCGAGATGCGTCCGGATCATAGTTTTTTCGTTGACGAGCACAGCGACTTTATTCACTCCGTGTTATAGAATAAGTGAAAGGTGTGGTCGTTGCCTTGGCACGGATGATTCTGGTCGGCGGATATTACTGCAGATCATGACAGGCGGCCGGTGTCTCCCAGCGGTGCGTTTCTCTTATATAGAGTTTCGAGAGTTCGAACACGAGGTTCTCGATCGATTGGACGACCGCTGTTGGATTCGGTTGCCGGTTGCTTCAAAGCTATCGGATGGACGTCGCTCTCGATGGATGGACGAAGCGCTCTGACAACAGCGATTTCCGGTCCGTACAGGACGTGTAATGAGCTTCTCCAGTCTGTTAGAAGAGCCCCATTGTTCCCCGTGAACCACAGTGAAGCGACGACAGTGTGTTCCGCGGCATCACAATAATAACAGCGCGGTTCAACAGGGTTCGGCGTCGGCGAGGACTTCACGGGAATCTCAGGAACCGAAAAGTAGCTGTTCCGTCATGCCCTTGACTGTTGAAGCCAGTAGAGCGGGTTTAGAGAGCGGGACTGGGTCAGTTATGGTAGAAGTAGTAGAGATGCCCGCGACTTTGTACAGGAGCAGCAGCACCGTCAACGGCCGAAACCCGAAGGTTTCTCTGCGAATCACGGCCGACCAAGGCTCACAATGACACACACTCGACCGGCAGCACGACCTACATTTTTGACGTGAGGCATGCCGATCGTAAGGGTAAAGAGAGCTTGCCGGGAATCAAATGGAGGCAGGGCTCCTTGGATGGAGCTCCATGTTTGTGGACAAATGAATCGGATTTGTGACGACGACTTTCCTCAAATCGAATGATGTTGTCGAGGAACTCCGCACAGTCGACGCGACGTTGCCATCTGCCCCTTAGAAGACGCCTGTCTTGCAGAGAAGGTCGAATCAGTGAGCGACGGCAACCAAGAAAGTAAGCGCATCCCGAAATCGACATTGCCGAGTCTCGCGAGGATGGCGATAGAATACACGAGCAAACATTAAGCATTTTCATAGCTTTCTTCTGCCGGGGCGCTGGGTCGGAATTCACCGCACAATGGGTTCGGGAATTATCGCGGTGCCTTCACTCGATCCTTTGTTCTCTCCTCTGGCATCTGTTTTCGGTCTTCAGTTCCATTTTCCTTCATGAGAAAAATGAAAAAAAAAAGGGTGAAGCGGTCGCCTTCTACTTCTGTCGCGAATCGATTCCGTTGCAGTGGCTCCGGACTTCTTTGAGCCGTGAGCATCATTAACTTGAGGGCCATCTCCTAAAAAATCTGAGTGACGGAACTAAAAGCACTCTCCAAGCTGTAAAGCCTCTTCATAACCGCTGAATGACCGCAGCTCGAGCCGCGTATCTATGTGAGCCTCATGTTAATTGCCCTCTGAAAATAAAAATTGCGACCCCTGGGCTAATCCATCTGAACTCGATTGATGGTGGGGCTTTAGTTGTGGAAATTATTATTCGAGCTCTAAAACGACGCGAAGTCCGGATGGGCATCGGAGCCTCGCAAGATCGCTGGAACGGCGATTAAGAAATGAGAGGAGTGATCTTGGGAACAGTTCTTCGCCAAATGTTAAGAGCTTGGCCGGAAGAATTCTGAGGATCGGAACAGTTAGGAATTCCGAACCGTCCCGTCAGACGCGGCATGTGCCGATCCGGGTCGACCGCGCCGATTCGAAAACCGGCAGGAACCTCCGCGATCTCCAAACAGCGAATCCGCGCATGACCACACGTGAATGGGGAGCACGTGCTTGGAGTATCGCTCATTCATCCATCGATCGATCGATCATTCGATCGGTCACCATCGTAGAGATCACTGCCCTTCGAATCGCAGAGGAGCATCAACAGGCTGGATTGTCCGGCTGACGAGCTTCTGTACTTGAAGCCTCCTTCAATGGCGGCCCAACTTATTTGCCGAAAGTCTATGCAAAGTTCTCGAATTGTAACGGTGCATTCTGCTCAACCCATCGCGGGACGCATCCCGTCGGAGTTTCGAATGAGATTGTGGGCCTTCGAGAATGAATACGGGCGTGTCGCTGCCCGACGGGCGTCATCCGGGTTTCCTCTACCAACTATCGCTTAAACACTCTATGAGAAGAAGAAAGGGAGGGGATTGTGGACTCCACAGCTATATTTACCCCGTCGAGCGGGGCTCAGTTAAGCCCGAAGGCTTCCCGGTTAACAGAAACCAACTTCAAGAGAGTTGTTTACAACTTCCCCGAAACGGGCCTATCAAGCTCGGCGGGCGACCAGGTAGTTATCTGCACAACACATGCATCGCACAATGAACGATTTGCAGTCCGCAGATAACATAGCGTGGAACCGCCAAAAAATTCGAATGCTTGGAAGTCATGCCGGTGCAATTACGTTCAGAGCGCGTTCGGAAGAGGAATCGCTGCTCCATGGCGGGATGGAGGGATCATTGTTTCCGATAAGCGGAACTCGTCGTCGATTTCGACGAGATTATCGGAGAAATCGACTCAACCTTGACCAGTAGTACGCAGAGATAAAGAGCCAACCCACTCGGTCGATGAGTTTGCGGAGTGGGAAAGTGAACCTAAATAAGGTCGATCTATTCTTCGGAGGACGTTCATTATTCAGCGTAGATGAATCGAGCGTTGTTTCGAATCAGGGTCGCCACGAAACGAATCCGAGACGTCGGAATAGCAGTAGCCATGCGAACGCTTACTTAGATTCGGGCCTCACCGTTGCTGCCAGCTCACCGTCGTCATGTTGCCTTGTCGTTGATGATGATAACGATGGTCTACGAGGGAATCGCACCTGTCTGAAAGAAGCTTCGTCAATTCGGTTCAACAAATAGGAAAACCGCTACTTCGAGCCGTTTCAGCACTGTTCCTGAGAAAACGTGCTCTTAGAAATAATGTAATAGAAGCAGCGAAATCAAAAGATGGCGTTCGACCACTATGGAATCTTGAGGGAATGTTCCCCATCGCTCGTGACTCCGCACGCTGATTTCTACACAAGGACAAACACGATATCAATCCGTTCACGCTCGAATCGAATAGGGACATTCCCATCTTCCCAGTTCGCTCCCAGAGTCTCCCTCTGAAATTTCCTGGCAGGCACTCTTCCACGTTCATGGGGATCCGTCTCGGATCGAAACCTCAAACAAAACTATCCGGAATGATATGCAAATTGAAACCAATTTAAACGATCACTACAAGTACGATTATGGTCTTCCCACGTGCAGATGAAATCTTTTGCGTGACTGATCTGCATAATGGCATGACCGCCCAAGTGACTCCCATCGAATTCAACAACTCGTCGTCTGACAAATGTTCCCCTCCTGTCCGATTCTCCCGCGAGAATTTCTTTTCGGGGCACTGGAATTTATAGCCGCGCACGGAGTTTATCGTCGACTTCCATCGCCCGAATTCTACAACTACCCGCATCCGTACAATATTATTCAATCGAAGATCTCTATTGATCTTCCGCTCTGGACTTCTTCGAAGGTAGGAGGATTCCTGTCAGCGATCGATCCTCCATCAATGAATGATCCAGAAGATGAAAAGTGAAGTAGCGGCGAGGAACGAGAATCAACTACTGAATTATTCGGAATTTGATGACGCGGACCCTTTGCTCGCCTCGTTGCCGTGACTGGTTGTTTTGAGCCTAGCTGGTTTGAGCTTCCTTGTCGCTCGACGAATATGTCACCATGAGCCTTGAAGCGCTCTCTTTTTCTTCTATATGGGTCTTTGCCATATTTGGAAGGACCATGCGCGCCATGCGGCATTTGAGCTCTCGTTCCTACAGAGAGCATGTGCGTTTCTCCAACTCGGTGCCATAAATCGAGCAAGCAGTCAGAACCTTGCGCGGCGATAGAAGCACTGAACGTGTGCCAACCGACGATTGATCACAAACTCTCAAGAAACAAAGACGGAGAGAAACAGTGAGGAATTATTTAGGCGAGATTATCACCGGCTTTCTCCGACCGAGCGATCTCAGCTAAATCGGAAAACTGTCCGCTATCGACGAGTTGTGGCAATCTGACTCTGTCAGTCTGAAGATCTTCGAATCGTGCGTTTTATCATCTAACGTCGAATCCGAAGAGACGACGCCGTCTGTTTGGGGGGCCTGGTCCTAGCTCGGAGCCACGTGGCTGTGGAGATTTCCAGATCAATACGGCTTAAAAATTAGTATCTCGTAGATCGAGTCACGATAGCCTTGTAGGTTGCGGTCGAAACCACACCCGGAGTCCGAGCCGCGGACAGCCCGCGGGTTCCGCGCGGTCCGCACATCAGAGGAGGTGGGGTTGGACCGCTGCACCAGACGACCTTGTTTCCCGGGGAGCCATCCGAAACCGTTGGCAGGCTCATGTTTTTCGGCAACCCTGTAAAGACCTTCGGGAGACCGATGTTCTTCCTGCGGGCTCTGGTCGGATATCCCAGGGCTCTTCCTCCTGCAGTGAAACCCCTCAGACCACTGCACACCGAGGACCGAGACCTCACGCTTAGGGCATCGCTGAGTGACCTGGTAATCTTGAGTTGCGCTCGTAAGCTGGTACGGCTGAGGCGGCCGACATAGGCTTCAGATGTCTTGCGAGGTTCACATATCCACCGGTGGTGGCATACAGAGCATTGGCTGAATTTGACAAATCTCTAGCTTGTCAAGACTCATTCCCATTTCATGAACCTGAATACATATACGCGTTGATGCCTCGATGACCCACTCTTCTCGGTTGGCCGGGCAGTGGGGAAGGATATCATCCTCTGCGGTACGATATTTCGAAGCGATCCTCGCCCATAACGCCCTAATGTTCCTTAGCGAAATCGAAACTCACACGTACACCGTTCATGGAATCAGATCATCACAATCACACGATCCTTTCTGATACGTCACGAGTTCTAGAGCCGGAGCCGTAGAATAAGAAATTAACTTCGGAAGGCGATGAATCGACCAAAGTTCTCCAACGACGGGACGCCGCTCATCGAGCGCTGTCCTCCAGTATGTTCTACACAGAACCTGCCCATAGGTACAGGCTACTCATCGATGATTCCCGCTCCTGCCCGCGCCTGCTCCCTTCTGTAGGTGCATAAATATGCATTCCTGGAAAATATGTAAAGGCGGTACCCGCACGGGACAGAACTATCCCAGTGGCTCGTTGAGTCCACGGATTACTGCTAGCTCTGGTGCTCGCTATGTTGCTCGGATCGCTGCTCGTTCGACAGGCGGGTTGGTCGTTGTCTGGCATTCGCCATGCACTCACCACAGAAAGATCCAAGGTCTTACGACATAGGTTTGGCATGAAATGACAGGCAGAACTTCGACACGCCCTTCTTTTCGACATCAAGCACCCGACCCATTGAGTCAACAGGGATGGCAAACAATTTTCCTGGCCCGTCTTGATTAGTGCCGAAAACAAACTGAGACACCGTTGAGATCGCGAACAACCGGATGCCGATCCTGAGCTCATTCTCGGGCTCTGCGACGTTCCGAAAACATTCGGGACAGTCGTCACGGCACGACGGGCTCTCTATCCCAGTCCGGTGTGCTGAGCGAAACTGAGGGGGGGGGCTACCTTGCTCTGACATTTCTGCCACCGGCTCCGTCCGTCACATCGACCCATCGTTTCCATCAGGTCGATATAATCATACCGTGCTTGTTGAGACTTCATGAGCGACAGCTCGCAGGTCCTGATGTGTGCTGAATAATTAAACAGGACAGTTGGGTTATTCAAATGCTCGACCTAGGCGATCACGGAATGCTTGAGGATAAGCCCCGCCTCATCGCTCAGTACAGCGAGGGAGCCCCCGTTCTGAAATCGTACGGTCAGTCTGATTCCGACTAGGGTCCGTTCATGTATCTCTTGGCTACCCACTGACCCTGGTCGATTCCCCGGCATAGCTTCCGGCTATTATCATGGAGCGAAAATATTCAAATTCAGCCGGTAGCTGATCGAATCTCTCAGAGGAAAATCACGATAGAAGCGGTGTACGAGGATCGGAACGATACTTGTCGGGTTAAGCGGCGGGAAGATCGCCGTTCTTCGCGGTGAGTGACGTCAGCGTCTTGGCGACCTTGCCAAGCTGGACTTTCGTATGCGGTCGCGGATCATGCTGCAAATATTTGAGTTCTTCCAGTACAGTCACCGTTCGAGCGTTCTCGCCCAGCTCGGATGGAAAGTCGAATGAATAATCATACCCTGGTAGTATGAACGCCATGATTATTGTAACCAGGATGATTTCGAATCAGAATCGATTTTTTTTCTCGAAATGGAAGTCGTCTCAGCCTCATCGGAAGGGGGGCCTGCGCGAGTTGTAGTGCACTCGCGAGTTCACATCCTATCGGAAGCTGCGTAGCGGTTAGAAAGCCTCTACGCCCCGATGGCAATGGATCCTATCTAATTGGGATTAATTGTCCGCCGGCTGCGGAGTTCACGGTTAAGAATCGTATCGTGGGTCTATGTATAGCCGTTCGCCGACATCGATCCCACGCTCTTGTGGTCGATTATGAAGATACGCGTTTGATGACCTACATGTTGATGGCTCTCGAGTCTGAGACGCTCATCAGGCCATTCAATACATGAGCGACATGGCTGAGAGGAAATGAAATAATGACGCGTGAGAGAATTTCATTCGACCAGTCTCATGATTGATCATCCCGGGCTGCAGGCGCGTTATAGGTCCCCGCTAAACTCGGGGCAATTTGCAGTTTTCATCCAGAACCACTCGCCCCGCACAACTCCGTTCGGCACAATTTTTCACGTTCCCGAAGCTTCCGGCGCCGGTCTTCGAGGAATTCGACGAGGAGCCCAGATCTCGCGCTCCTCCAAAAGGTCGCTTCAGGTCCTGATATAAAGCGAGCATCTGCGAATTATCGCGTGATGGAGAGACTTACCCCAAACAGCCTGGCTCGGAGCCGAAACGGATATTGGGTAACCACCTGACAGCACGATATCCTGTGACGGCATCATCCCACGTGCTGCTCTAAAAAGCTTTTATGCCCTCGTTCATAGGGCGGACACCCGAACTCTGGTGCTCCGATTCAGAAGCGCGTGGAAACGGGTGAACTCACCCCGCGAAGAGGCTGAAAACGTGCGACCGCGGAAATAATAATTATGACGATGACGACGATCAAGTTCGCGTGAGGAGCCGCGATGGGGTTCTTGCGACAAAACTGGAGGCTTCTCTGCCATTAATCACAGACACGGTCGAGACGAGCTCGGGGACTTGATGGAGCGACGGATCTGAGCCCACTGTGCTCAGCCGGGAGTACCGATTCGGGATCGGGTCGTGGATGAGCTGATGATGTACTAACATTTTACATACATAAGTACTAGAATATAACCTGGTCTTTCTAATTTCAGGCAAAGTCCATTGTGAACTGTGTAGGGGCAAATGTTCGGGGAACGCTCTGAGAGTCGGAGAAAAATACTTCCACGTCAACTGTTTCAAATGCGCGCAGTGCGGCGACTCGTTAGCGCAAGGCGGATTCTTCTTCAAAGCTGGAAAATACTACTGCACCAAGGATTACCAGAAATCATTCGGCACTAAATGCGAAGCGTGCAAGAAATTCGTTGAAGGAGACGTTGTTACAGCCCTAGGTTTGTGCGAATTTTCATGAATGTTCCTGGACCCGCGTAAGCGATACTCGAGCCGGAGGAATCCGGACACATTTGACCACTGTCTGCAAAAATGAGAACAGCGAATCATTGATCATACCTGTGGTACATTACTACGATTGGCTTCACTACGCTTCTACACATTCGTACGACTAGCTCGAGGAAGACCTACGAGGGGTTTCGAATCGTAGCTCTGCTGACCGGCTGATTCTTTGTGGAGGTTCGACTTCGTGGAATTATGAAGGGCGAACTTCAAATCGATTCCCCTCATTCCGCATTCATGGGCGGCGACAGGGGAAATATCATTTAGTGGGAGGCCCGTCGCTGAAAATTGGCTTTTCCCTCCGCAGTCATTTTCCGTTGTTCCTCAGTGGTTGGTGTGATTTTTCGCCTGGACGCGCACGAGCGAGATTCCTGAGGTTGGAGCACGATCCCCCTTTCGGCTCTCGTTGAACTCGACTGTTTGTCGTTCCGCTTTATCTCATCGAAGCAATATAGAAGTCAGATGGGAAACTCGAGTCGACGAATCTAGGTTCGGGTTCGGGTACATTCCTATCTAAAAGCTGGGAATCGATTCCAGGTAACACATACCACACAGCATGTTTCGTTTGCGCTCGCTGCAAACAGCCGTTCCCAAGCGGCGAAAAGGTCACTTATACCGGGAAGGAATGTCTATGTGTGAGGTAATTATCATCAATCAGAAGTTCTGAACTCACTCAACTCCTCTGAGGTCGCTGGACTGTTGCCTGCAGAGGGAAATATCGCTTCGTATCGGAAAAGGGGTCCCAGAGGAGCGTGGAGAGAGCGAAGAGAGAAAATGATCGAGCGACCAAAAGGAATCCTTCGAGACGAATCCGTGACTGACTGATTGACAATCGCTTTCGCCTCGTTTTCCAGATGCATCCAGATTCCGGTGAAGAGCGAGTCGCCTCTTCTAGAGTCGAAAGGGGACTGCGCCGGTTGTGGAGACGCTCTTGTCGACGGTCAGGCCCTAGTCGCCTTGGATAAACAATGGCATATTTATTGTTTCAAGTGCACAGCTTGCGGACAACTCCTCCATGGGGAGTACATGAGCAAAGACGACCAGCCCTACTGCGAGAAGGATTACCAAACAAGATTCGGAGTCAAGTGCGCACACTGTCAGCGATACATAACGGGGAAGGTCCTCCAAGCCGGCGAAGATTCACACTTCCATCCAACGTGTGCCCGCTGTTCGAAATGCGGGGACCCCTTCGGAGACGGCGAGGAGATGTACCTCCAAGGTGGGTTCGCAGAATGCATCCCCGGGAAAACGCTTTCCTTATTGAATTATTTTCGAGTACAAATCCTCTCCCCGGGGACTTCTCGCATCAAACATGATATTTTCTTCTAGCCGGGGCCATATGGCATCCTCGCTGCGGACCACGACCAAACGGAGATCTCGAGCATCCAGAGGTGAGCTCCGAGCTATACAGGATCGGTTTGAGAGCGCAACCTGCGTTCCGGAGCAGAATGGTCCGAGATGGCGTCCCCACAGATTTCATGGCTGAAGCGAGTTCAAGTGACCCTATGAGTGATTGAGGCTCTGATATATGTACATCTTCTTTTCGCTCATCCTACCCAGTCGGACAAAGGGCGGTCAGACGTCTCGTAGGGAATTTCCCGGCTCGTAAATTATTCATGAGAAGATAGAGCTCATGGAGATCGAAGGAACAGGGGGACTCACTTGTTGAACTTCATGTAACGTCCTTAAGCACCGACTATATCGTTGCTCGTTGGAGCAATCGGTTCACGCGACCAGCCCGGCTCGGATGGAGCTTGCGAATGAGACACAACCGAGCTATTTGACCGCACTCTCGCTGTCTTGTTTCTGATCCTAGAAACGTCGCGAAACGATGCTTGAGACGACGGCGATAGGATCGATGACAAAGGATTAGCTGACGTTTGACGTTACGTCTCGATTTCGATTTGCATTCTAAAAATTCCGATTCCACTCCCCAGGCCGCTTCACCGACGAGCAGTTCACGTTGTGAGACTCCCTTGAACAGCTCCGCATCGATTCCTCTTCATCACGTAAGCGAAATCTTATTATTTCAAGCGCGAGTATACGAGGAGGTGGGCGAGGGAAGGTTCCGAATTCCCTCGAGAAACAATAATGATAATAATGTCTAATTTTTTTGCGCGATTGGACTCCCCGAAACTCCGCTCGGGAGCTCATTCTGAAGAGTATTCTTTTTCCACAGTACGACTACTCGATGCACGACCGCTCCACGACGCCGATGTTGAACGACCTTTCGAGAGTCTATGCCTGTTCGTATCTCACTCAGGGTCCGACACTGGGCTACCTGCGACGACCTCTTCAACCAAACCCTCCGAAATCGCCGAATTTCCATCAACCACCGCATCATGACCGTAAGGTTTACGGTCGTATCCACATAAACAAGCAAGGTACGCGTTCCGAATCACCATCGTTAGTCAAGCCGCATAGAAACAGAGATTCATTTGTGCCCGGAACATACCCCTGTCACCTTGACACGCCCAAGTCAAGATTTCGGAGACGGCGTCGACGCTCTACTCGTCCGACCTCGGTTCCTGCTAGATCTTTTGGGTGGCTTGGTCGGGGTGTGGCTGATCCCGTCGACGTACTCTGACGTGTTCCGACAGTAGCATACAGTGGCGATCGGAATGGAGAGGAAGCCCATCGGAGTGAGGCTCGCTGTCGTAGGACATCCTAGAGGGGTGAATATGGTCTCTGATAGATCAGATTGTGTTTTCAGGAATGCAGGTCCTCGTCGACAGCCTTGCTCACACAGGGGACCGCGTCAGGTCTCCTCATATGAACAACGAGGAACCTATCGAGCTGGCACTCTATCCTGATGCGAAGAAACCTCAGAAGAAGCAGGTCCCGCCCATAGGTAAGTCCGTACGGAGTCTATTGCAAGGGGGAGAGAGTTCGAAAATTCCATTGAAAGCTCAGTTTCTTTGCCGAAATTCCCGGCCGAGCCCTCCCGTGACGCTCCGTGTCGCTCCCTGTCCTCCGCTAGGTCCACCCGTCCGTCAGTCTCTCAGCCAGAGGCTTACAAGAATGTTCGGATGTTGGAGGGTGGGCAAAGGGCTTGGCGAACAAGTGAGTAGGTGGGAGGGTGGGTGTGCATCGGTTGACATCAGCTACCGGATGGCTGGGTGTGGCGGAGTCGGGAGGAGCTGCTGTAATTAACGACAGACAGGGGAAATAGGTAGAAGTAATAGGAGAGTGCGGAAAAGGAATGACTGACAGTTTTGCGGGATTCGTACACGCAACGGAAAGGGTCCGTCCTTGTCCTGGGCGAGTCCTTGAGCCCTCGGCTCTGTTGATTGGACGATTGCGGGCGTAATTATCGTGCCAAACTTCAAGGACTCTCCATGTCAATGTCGTGTCGTTGTCGGCTTAGATAAAAAACAGCACGGACGCGACATCGGTCGAGAGTGCTAGAGTTTGGGGAGTTTAAAATTCCCGGAATTTCTCTCCGCAGAACGGGATGATTTTCCTGCACCCCCGTATCCGTACGCTGATCCAACGGAGCGAATCCGCAGGAGCTCCGTTGGCTCAGATACAATTGATCGGGAAGATCAAGTCGACCTCGCAAGTGTTCCAGCCGATCCGAAGTTGAAGAAAGAAGAGGAAGAACTGGAGAAGATCTCTTCGGGTAAGATTCTCAGCGAACCCGATCATGTCGTGCGTGTGCGGCGGATTTCATGCCAAAAATTACACGCTCAGAAAGCATCGGTGAACGACTCTTGAGGCGGACGAATTTCGATTTTTCAGGAATCGGGAAAGTTTTCCTGAAAACCGTCAAAGAGCGCGAGAAGATGAGAGCTTACAAGATGACGCATATTGATCCGAGAAACGCGTCCCGTGTTCCCTCAGCTTCGCGAGAAATCGCCGCTCACCTCCGCTACGACAACCCTGTCAATGCCTGTGGGTATTTCCTATCATTCACAAGGTTTCGCGTCTCTCGGAATTTTCATCGATTCTCTTGCGACGAGAAGGAGCCTCAAATAAAGACATTCCTTCCAGCTCCGTCTCGAGATCTCGATCGACCCCGACCTTGGGAGCTAGATCCAGATTTCGACCGCAATTCAATACTCCGGGGGTCTGCGAGGCCGCACGATGTGCACATAAATTATAATGGTGAGTCGACCACTTGGCCAGGCAACAATCCTGACGCGGGGAGTTGAAATTCCGCATATTCGAATCGCGCAGCGATTCGCTCATCAATCTCCCGAGCGCCCATAGCTCCAAGACCCGTACCCTAATTATTTCATCGATTTTCAGTCGTGTCATCCTTACATCAACCTCCGAAACCGGGATATGGTCTGAGTGCAAAGTCTGCGACTCTTCCAGCTGGGACGACGTCCCACTATGCGACGACCATGGTGAGCGAATTTCTCCGTCAAGGGTCTCAAGTCCGAGCCGTTTCGTGATTCCTGCCGTCGGCGTCGTAGCGGCCTCCGAGAGCAGCATCTTAAAGAATCCACGCGTGTAGCGATTGCACAGTTCGTACGCTCTGCCGGCGGGGACTCCGTCTGAGCCGGAAAACCGAACACGAACCACAGACCAGCGGATATCTCCGAGCGTCGGCTCGGTGTCTCGCTGGCCTGCTGATCTTGTCTGTTTCCGACCTCCGTATAGGCGTTGTACCGCTCCCTTACGTGATACTATGACGTATTTTCTGAATGTCTTTCCCACTCGCATGTTTGCTGCAGCCGCAAGGTCATTGAGTCGATCGTAAGAGCTGTTTGATTCTGCGGCTGTCGATTCTGTTAGCGATCGAGGATTTCTCTCGCGGAGCATTCATTCGTCAACTCTCGACTTCATCCAGCTCTCCGAGAGCAGCTCCGAGCACTCGCACCGTCGTAGTGCAAAACATTCTCCTCTGTGGCATTATGGTGCGGCTGTCCGAGGCAATACGATGGAGCTTATCCCTTGGTCAACCTTTGCAGACTTCACACTCAGCTAATCCTTTCAAAACCGCGTCTTCGGACTTCGGTTCGGACCGGTCCGACGGGATGTCGATCGCGTCCTCTGATGTACGTAGCAAATCGGCGATGAACCACTCTCGGAGTGGAGAAGGCCAGGCGTTCTGTGGTAAGTTAGACCTAAATTTCGCATTAAACCGTCGGAAGGCAGTCGTTGCCGATTTAAATATCATCTCTGTGTTTGCTCACCAAACTTGCGGAAGGAGTCGTCCTAGGGCTCAGTTCGCTCAATTCCGATCGAGCTCGGCGCGGAGGAAAAATATTGTACATGCTGGCGAGCAACGCCTGATCGAGTCCGACGACGGATTGGGAGCAGACTGTGCCTTGTGGAGCCCTTTGCTAAAATGGAGCTATATAAGAGCACTCTAGAGTTAGATTGTGAGCTGAGCACCGCTGATATTTTGGTAGGCATGAGACATGCATCGTACTCACCGCATTTACGGCGGTCAATGCCCAACGTCAATTGGCACTTGTCCCAGGACCCTCCGAGACTTTATCCCTACCACCTGCTCTGCACCGCCAACTACAGGCTTCCGGGTGATGTTGACAGATGTCATCTCGAAAGGCATCTCTCCAATCAGGTAGGAACACGAGCTTGAGCGCGAATGAGCGAGCGTTTCTGAGTTCTTACTTTGGATTCGGGCATTCTGCTGGGAGAGCTCTTCCCCCTCCTACTGTCTGCTCCGCCATCTGCTGTTGAGAGCCCTCGAGAGAGGACGGCGTCCGATTTTGCATCTCGAAGAAGACCTTGATTTACAAACGTGTGTTTTTTCAAATTCCTCTCCTTGAACCGCACCCGAGCGGCGGCTGACTTCAATTGATCCCGAGAAGGGGCGATAATGATATTTTTCATCGGAGCGTACTGAGTGCAGTTTTCTGCATGGGAGAAAAATTGCGAGAGCATCTATCGAACATAAAAATTTTCGAGCAGAATCCATGAAACCTTGTTGTCAAATCTCGATATTCTGCTCATGATATTCCTCGCCCTCCGCGGCTTCCGCGACTAACTAGACTCTAAAATCTTCACAGGAGTTCGATCAGATCTTCCACATGGACCGGCTACAGTTCTATCGGCTCCCCGAATGGCGTCGAAACGATCTTAAGCGCCGAGCCCGTTTGTTCTGAGAGCCTCCGGGTCAAACGTTTCCCGCTCCAACACAAGGACCCTACACACTCGTGGTGAACTCCGGGTCACTGTCACCGTCGATGAGGAGGACATTCATTTTAGTCACGATGCAAAGCGACAATGAATAGCGAGTCCGCAAGTTCAGATAGGAAAGGGAGAAATCTCTCCCCAGCCAGACGTGCCTCACAGTATGACCTACGACATAACTGCCCCACGCAATTTTTACTTAAAGCGAGGCGTGACGTCCGAGAACGCGCTCCTTCCTTTCAAGGGGAATTCCCTCATTCGTATCTATTCGTCTCGCGAAAGGGGAGGCGGCGATTATTCTCACGGAGATCCCTTCATTTTTCAATCGATCCACATCCAGATGTAGTGTGCAGTGGGACAGATCGACACCTAGACCCATTATCCGTATTGTGGATCCGGTAGCTCCCGCCGCGTCGACTCCTCGACCCAACCCTGCTTGACCGGAGAAACTCTTCTTGAGTCTTTTCCTCCTTCGACAAATCGTGCCGATAATGACGTTTCTATTTGTTGCTCTAATTTTTGTCAAGCATGATTGTCCAAGGATCGATAAGAAATTGTGATGGAAGAGTAGTCCAATCTTTTTGGGAAAGATCGTTGCTATCGCCTTGGAGACCGATCCCGCCGTGAAGCGGGATCCGGCTGGGGGTGTTCCGATGGAAAATGACGAATTCGAGCCGCCGGCGGGTCGGTTGTACTGCTCCTGATGGGAGCGATGGCCGGAGCAGAACTTCATCGATTGCGTCCAGAGCGGGAGAAAAGGAACACGATGAGCTCGGCAATATGCCCCGGTGAGGGCCTCACAGTCTGTTGGGCGAAAGATGATCGCAGCGACTGAGATCGCACGGCTCCGGGTCTGATTGGGGGTGCACTTGCGCGTGTGGTTCGGATCGCAACCCAGAGGAAATGTCATTGCTTTGTGCATGTCGTTCTGCGACCTGAGATTTTCCGAGTGAAGTGTTCTGGTCTGAAAAATGATGGATCGAGAGTGGGCGTTGAGGAATTGACGGAAATGCCATGCGGAGCGCGCTCTTGCGCGCTGTGGGAGCGGTTCGACCGATGGCTTGCGGGCCGGAAGCGAGCGAGATGTATAGATGCCTGGGAGAGTTATTTTCACAAACTGGACCAGTATGCGAGACTTCGCAGGAATTGATGGAGAGGCAGCACCTAGCGAATAACGAAGGAGACGACGCGCGTCCTGATCGGATTTCCAGTATTTAGAATATATGAAAGAAAAGAACCGAGAGAGGATTTACGTCTCAGGCCGTGACCGTGGACAATTCAGATCCAGTCCGATAAATCGCCCCGACTAGGGGCTCCTAGAAACCCTGGCTCGACCCGGGGAGACTTAAATTAAAAGGGAAGCTTCCCGATCATATCGGTCGCATGGTGAGTCCTTCTGCTTGATGTTGGCTCCGCGAACTCCCGCTGAAGAGGATGATCCCGGTGGTAAACACCGGAAGGGGTCGAATCGAGGGCTTCCAGTCGCCTTGGCTCCGACACCGATCCGATATTAGGCGGAGAGAGAACAGTCCCCCGGTTGATCGGGAAGCAGCAATAGGTGCGATGCGGTCTCGGAGACGGAACGGCGGATTGGGATGCGGGGAGTAATATATTTGAATTGCTATATAAACAGAGAGGGACGACTATTAGGAATACTTTCAGTAGATAACACCCACGACGAGGTTAGGTCCACGCTGTGCTTACGATGAAGAGACGACTGCAACGTGAAGTATGAGCAGCGACGGCTAATGATGATGAATATGGAATCGTAAATCAAGGAAAGCAACAGAGAACGAGAATTGTTATGTCTGAAAGCTAGTTGACGGATGAATTTGAGCACTCGGCCCATGCATTGCTTGCAGTTGGTGAAGAGAGAACTCACAACTAATTAATAAATGGAGAGATAACGTATTGTTTTTAAAACAAACCACAAGTCTCTTTCTCGGTTTGAGTAGCCAAAGAAGAATCATCTCAAGTTAGTACTTATATCATCAATCGACGTATTTGGTTCCATTCAAATGAGAAGGCCGAAGTGTCATCGGGATTGGACCGACTGGAAAAGCGGCGAGATATTTATCGGATGGCGAATAGATTCTCGGGAGGAGATTTCATAAAATGAAATCTATCCAATTTTACGTCGTGATACTCCGATGGACTGATTCCATGAAAAAGACCGCGATTCACGTTCCACGGGTAATCTTCGATTTATTATCTAACACAGATCTGCGCTTCGTCTCCCAGTCTTCGTATGAAACCCATATCGACCCCCTACTCACTAAGCAAATGAGCTCACAGCATAAATGTCGCGTACGCGGCTGAAACAGCTGAAAGCACCACTACGATTTTGCCTGTCAGATATAGCTCCTTGATTGTGAAGCCCAAGCCCATATCCCAGCACAGATGTCGGATCCCATTGTAGAAGTGGAAGAAGAAGGCGCTGGATGTCAGAAACTTCGTGGGGATGATGATTGCCTTGAAAAGAAATTATTCATTCAGGAAACGATCTCTTGCTACCCGACAGAGAGCATCCGGTGTCTACTCCGCTCTTCTTCGCCGGGCGGCGGCGCCAATCAGATTAACTGACGTTAGGAGGATACTGTCGCTCACCTGTGAGACATGCGCTGCTTGGATGGCCGCTATACATTCGGGAAATTGTCCTGCAAGAGGGGAAGCCCTTTAGGTCCGTGAAATCGCAGATCAGAAATCCATACCACGGCTCCGTGCTCATCTTATCCGTGGCTCGAAGGAGTAAGTCAAATTCTTATGACAAGCGACCGGACGTCCCGGCGCTCCGCTCGGCAGAGGAAGCGGTAAAGAGCGGTCCCCCTACCTTTGGAAGCTAAGGCCCCGATGGCCATCCCGTAAACCACCGCGGTGAGTCCAATTCCGCTAATACGATGCGAGATGGAGAGCACGGTTGTCAATTGAGGCTTGTAGATGCTTAGATGAGGACTGAGGGGCCTTTTGAGAGCCTTCTGCTTCTCGAAGAAGGCCTCTGATGGAATCGATGAAGAGGCCCTCAGAGGCACACATTGAGACGAGAGCAGGGACCTCGTCAAACAGCGGCCGTACACTCCGCCGCGGAGGATGGCGTTCATTTTGAAGTTTCACGGATCGCTCGAGAAACCGATAGACACTGCTTTCACCTTTCGGGAGGACGAACGGCCATTGTTGTGGTTCGCGTCAGCATCTACCGGGGAACGATGCAATCTACCCAATCCGGCGCCTTTCCAAGACACTCGAGAGGGAGAGCGAACTCACGGGGAGCCGGCACTTCCTTTCCAGATCTTATCCGCGATCGAGCCCGCGGATCCGGGAAGGTTCGTGGAAGATGACGATCATCCAATGCATAAGTTCCGAGCAAGTGTTTCTCTCTTTCTCAACGGGAGGAGAGAGTGATCCGTATTTCGAAACATTCGAGTGTCAGTCAGCTGCTCCAATGTGCCTTAGCTAGCGGTGGAACGAGACGGACTATTCGGTTCGTTCTCGCAGTGTCCGTCTCTCTGAACTCAACTGTCTTGACGTGAGTAGGAAATTAAGCAATATGTTGATTCTGTCCTCCCCCTCCCTCGAAAGATCTACGAATTGAAGTCTTTGCGCAAGGCTCATGTTGGCAAGTGTTTCGTAACGGTGTAGGCTCTGCCTGATCACCAAGTAGGCGTTTCTGCCTGATCTCGTATTTCCTAAGCGGCGACTCGGAGACTCCCTCCAGTGTATGACGGCCGAGCGGATCAGCGGAAGAGGTCTTGCTGACAGCGCTGCGTCGATTTGTTTTGAAGTAATCATCGTTTCTCCTCTTGGCGCAATACGACATCGACGTCTTGTGACACCGAAGCGATTCGGGAAGCGGATTTGGCGAATTCTAGTTCCCGGTCATGAGGTCGCTGCCGGGCCCGTCCGAGCTCATCCGAGTCTGACAGAACTCAATGGATAGCTCGTTCGAGGTCTGAACGCCCGGGGGATTACGAGATTCTCCGAAAATGCAGTGAGAGAACGACGAAAACTTTACTGGCTCCGCCGAGCTCCGAATGCTCGCTGCTCCAGATGGACTTCTAGATTCTAGAACATCCCGAGCATTCCCGCGCTATTTGCTATGATTATGCACCGGGAGGCGTCTGTGAGTCTCGCGAAGATTAATCTCGACGTTTGTGCGAGTGATTCTTGTTTAGAAAAGCCGTCGCTGTCTCGAGACATCACAGAAACTCAGAGAGGAATAGCTTCCACAGCTTCAATATGGGACTGCAGATTAAGTACTTGACCGACTTATTCTCATGAGGGAGTTGGTATTTCTCGGCTCTGATTACAGAGCGCTCATAATCCCTGACTCTCAGGGGATTGAGCT
The DNA here is from genome assembly GCF_000255335.2 of Galendromus occidentalis. NCBI lineage: Eukaryota > Metazoa > Arthropoda > Arachnida > Mesostigmata > Phytoseiidae > Galendromus > Galendromus occidentalis. The sequence goes on along the minus strand of NW_003805407.1, from coordinate 18,323 downwards.
TGAGTTTCTCTCCGGGAAAAGCTAATAGGGCTACATTTCAAGCGGATCATTGAACTTGAGCTCAGGTGAACCAGCGTCACAATCGACAAATATCTCAAAACTCCATGACTCATTCCATTCAGAGAGAATCTACGCAATTGATCCGCATCGCCTGGAAATCTCCGTCTGTCGTCCAAGCGTGCAACAGAAACTTGATTCGGGAACGCTGCCATTCATCGATGCACAGCGCGAAGCATCGCTTTTGAGACTGTAGAGGGGACTTCTTAACACTGCCGTAACTAACGCGTAATCCGTCTCCGCAGACATCCGCCATGATACCTCGGTGAGGTCGAGCCAGCTCACCCCACCTCTTCGCCATCCGGAATCATTCCCACTGTTTGGAAGGAGCATCCCCCTCGATCCTTCACCCTGCACTGTCGACTATTGATACACATCGATCACTATGGAAGCTGATACTGTTCAGTTACTCCGTGCGGACGGCGTGAGTTCGTATCGGTACTTCATAGCGGCTTGGGCCGTATGGGTCTCTTCATTTTCAATTGGAACCTGTTATGGCTACTCTGCGCCAGCCAAAAAATCTATGGTGACTATCGATGAGTTTCCCATATCGGATTACCAGTTCAGTTGGCTGGCTAGTATTCTCACCTTGGGCGGGCTCCTCGGTGGACTCACTGGAGGTAAGCAACTTGGAGCTCTTCTAAATTGCGTCCTCGTCTGGAGGGCCTGATATGATAAATAGGAGATGGTGCCTGATAATGAACCCACCCCCTTTCAAACCTCATGAGTCCCCCAATATACTGGACGATGGAATATTTGCAGGAATTTTCAGTGAGCGCATAGGCCGCAGATGGACCCTCATTCTTGCCTCTCTAGGGGTCATTGTTGGATGGCAGACGATTATTTGCGCATATTCTGTAGCTTGTTTACTGTTTGGACGATTTCTATGCGGGTACTGGATAGGTGAGCATTTCGCCGAGATATCAATAGCTCATTCCTGAAATCAATTTTGTTCTGCGCAGACGGACGTCGCATCCCTGTCTGAATGCGCCATACGTAGATGATATGGTTTCTACTCTCGATTATCGAGCCTTGATTCTTGACATCCCACGTCGACGATAGAAATACATCACTCGCTCGCCCTCTCTGATACTCCGAGAAGAAGTGACACAATTCTGGAGCTGACGAGCTTTAAATTGAAATTTATCTCTCCAGGTGTCATGTCGCTCGTAGGACCGGTCTACTTGAGCGAGGTTGCACCATCGGCTGTTAGAGGGCGGCTCTCATCCGCCATTCAGTTATTCATCGTTTCCGGACTGCTATCGATGTATCTGGTCGCGAAATTCTGGTCGCGAAATTCTTCACGTGGAAATGGCTTGCGCTATTCGGAATGGTCTTTCCCGCAGTAACCGTTCTACTCCTCCTGATGTCCGTGGAGAGTCCGGCGTGGTACTTCAGTCGTCAATTGGACTCGAAAGCTACTCGAGTAAGACTGCCGCTTTGAACAGCTCGTTGCTCAAGACATACGGAAGAGTCAGCGGATTTACGCACCTAGAGATATGCCTCTATCCGACTGTGTCCTCAATCCTGCGATTGATCGACTTTGAATCATCGTGATTTTCTGGCACACGATTCACAATCTCTGTGGTCTTACAGGTATCAACGCGGTGGTTTTCTACGCAGATGACATTTTCCACAAGGCCGGGACCGTCCTCTCAGCGTACACGTGCATGGTGGGATTCGGACTAGGTCAGGTCATCGGATCAATTCTAAACATACCCCTCATCGATCGTTTCGGACGCCGTTTCCTCCTCATCGTGTCGTCGGTGCTGGTCATCATCTCTCTGTTCCTCATGAGCTTCTACTTCATCGAGCTGAAACCGAGAGGAGAACTCGCTTGGGCGCCGATAGTCATAATGTCTGTGTACACGATCGCTTTCGCGATAGGACTTGGTTCTGTTGCTTGGGTGATGATGGGTGAAATTCTCCCGATCAGATGTAGAAGCTACGGGAGTGTCATCGCCACCAGCGTAAACTGGGCCGGTGCCTTCATGGTGACGAATCAGTGGTACAACCTCCAGCACGCTCTCTCGACCGCGGGGGCGTACGCATTTTTCGGCTCAATTTCACTCGCATTCCTGGTAATCCTGGTCGTGAAGCTCCCGGAAACAAAAGGGAGATCCTTAGCCGAAATTGAAAGCTATTTCGTGAAATTGAGGAGAGTGGATCAAAGCGTAGAGAGCTCGATAGGTTATCCGGCAAGCGACGTATCAACGTAAGGATTCCACGAACCAATGGCGCGGAGTCAACCCACGAGAAGTTGGCAAGCCACGAGCTGCGGAAAATCGCGGCTCTCTGCAAACGATGGGATTCGTAGAAATCATTGAGCCGATGCGCGACATCAACGTACATCTGAAACACAGATTGTCTAGGGTTCTTCTGCTGTATCGCTTAAGTCTGACAGGTGCTCACGGTTGATGATAATGATTACGGATGACAATGCGACATACGTTCCCCGAGAGGATATGAGGTGTTTTCGAGAAGAGACACCCGGAGAAAGTTCCCTATTTTCGAGAGATTGAATTGAGGTCGTCTGAATCTCGCTAGTTGAACGACCGCTTCGCGAGACATTAATCTAATAGAGGTAGGATAAAGAATGCCATGATCTCTGAAGCAATAAAAAGTCTATGCATAACTCAGAGCACAGTCCTTGAGCGAGGATTTAAATTGGCAATCATGGCCCGCGATTTCTTATTCTTGACATTCTTGACGAACATGAGAAAACAAGCTCAGAGCATTTCCGCGATAAAAATTGCCGGCCCTGCCAGCCCGGCCTTAGCGCTTCCCGGTGATGTCTCACATTTCTTTTGAGGGGAAAGTGCGTGCGCTGATTCCTTGAGCCATTCAGCCCCTGACTGGCGCCATGAGCGGAGACCTGATGCGAGTTATGTGAGAGTGAACATCAGCGAACCCGATAGGTGGATACCCATGAACAAAGGATGAATTTCCATAAAAAAGCTACCCACGGATCTTCTAGCTCCACACATAATATTATTAACACTCAGGGAGACTTATCGATGAATGTCCGGGCAAGAAAAATCAGTCGTGATCTGTCCACGTCCGTTGATTCTGAGGAGCGTTTCTGATCGAGAAACGTACTCCAACTCTGGTTCATGATCGCTCTGAGATCTCGAATGAAACCTGATCAGAGAGTCGAAATTCTCGGTTTGACCCACCTGTGGTACCGTAATCCTCTCGATCTAACAAAAGTAGTTATACTATTCGGCGGGACAGGGATTCGAAGCTCAGCTGCTTGAGCTTAGATTCGCTCCCGATCCGAGATCTCCATCGGGCTCCAGTCTCAGATTCGGAGAACACCTTCACGGATGTTCGATATCGAGCTCCGTGACTCGGTCAAATCCATGCTATCGATCGAGGCCGATCTGCTCGACTCCTCATCGTCCGAATCATTTAATGCGCTCCGTCCGTCGCGATTTCTGTCAAGCGGGGGTGCCCTTTCTCAGCAAGATTATACGAATGGTGAGATCGATTCCGCGGGAGAACCGGTGTCCGCCAATAATCTTGAGATTGGCATGCTCATGAAGTGACCCGGTGTCTGGCTAAAGACGACGTCCGATCGAAAGAGGAAGTTTATTCCATCTTTCAATCTAGAATCTGTGCCATCACGGCCCATTAACGCGTCTCCTTCGCGTTCATAGGCCCACCGATCCTTGCATAGGAAACGTAAATGTGAATGAGTGAGTCCAAACGACAGAATCGTGCGACAAATAGTGATTCCTGTATGCCAGTCGCCGGGTTCTTCCGGTGCCCTCTCTCGTCGGCATGGGCATACCCTATATCTGCATTCTGTCGCACGAGATAATGAGGACTTCTCCTTGAATTATTTTGAATCTCATCCATCATCGATCCGGAGTCTCGGAGTGCATAGAATTGAACTCGAGCACGATGCAACGGAACACTTTTCGAGGTGGAGAACATTTTGAGACGACTGAGACTGGAAGGAAAAACGTCCCGTCAGATGATTGGCATCACCGAGAGACTCCGACAGCAATCGGTTAGCATAACTTGTAACATGCACTGGAGGAACCCGTCCCCGAGGTGACATTGTTCTGAATAGGAGGAAAACTAGATAGCGATACCAATCCTGATCACGGAGGAGGATTTGCGTCCGGCCCGTTAGAGAGTCATGGAGTTCATTATTGATTCCCCAGAATCTCGCTCAATCTGATTGGAATTATTCCGGCTGCGCATGTGAACCGTGTGAGATCCTTCATCTCAGAAGCTGAGTGCTCACCCTTCGCGGGTCATTGGATCTTCCGAGATTGTCACTCATCATTCCCTCTTTTTCAATTTTATTTGCCAGAGCGACCGCTCCCATACCTCCGTTTCGTCAAGGTTTCGAGCTCAGTCTTCAAGAGATACCCGACGGAATATTCTCATCACACGACTCTTCGAACGCTCCGACCGCGATTTGGGCCAAGAAAGCATCATCTTCTAGCAAACAGAATAAATATCCACCGTGCTTCCGGCGCCACCCAGCATTGGCGCAGTGATGAGCTCGCTCTGAATATCGATTGGTCGGATAAGCATTCCTGGCTAAGAGAAACGACGTCGGACCCATCATCTCACCAACGTCTCAAAATCAAGCTATAATAGTTCACTACAATTATTATTCCTCTCGCAGCATCCCACAGTATGGATGCAACACAAACTTCGGTCTACCGATCTCTGGCCGCCATAGAACCGCTCGAGCAGGTCCTCCATCTCTCGCTCGAAGGCGACTTTATACTGTGGAAGTGAGAGGGATCGAAGAACGTAGAGGTCGAGAATAATGCACTGGAATTCGGATTGGTCTGACTTTTATTGCACCTGAATCTCGATGAATAACTTATCCAATGCACGAATCAAACCGCGAGGGGTCATCATCCATACAGCGAGGGAGCTCGAACTCTTCGGAGAGTGCTCTCCGTCACATTTCGCTCGACGACGAGACAATGAACCAAAGAAAACATAAACACCCTGTGTGTCATTCGATGGGGCCAGGATCGGGTCTCCGACAAGAGCCCGCTGCTCTTCAGGACGCAGCCGCACGCTCTCCGACTCGAAGGCACTCGGAAGTTTCCAAGATTCGCCCCGCAAGAGGAGCAGCGGACGAGATCCTTCGAGTGCCGAGTCATTCCATGAAGGGTACGAGTCGCTCGGTGCCCTGCCATAGAATAAATTCAAGCGCGCTACTCCAGTCCCCAATCGCGGCGGTACGGCTCCTCCTGACGATGGTTGTTTTCGTGTCTGAGGAGGCCGCGACTTGTGAGAAAACTCATTGAACATTTCGAACAAGGATGAGGCTTCCGTATTCTGTGGCTTTCCCTGTGATTTGTCACTGACCAATGCCGCCAGAAACGTTCGCCGCAAGCTCTGCAGGCAAATGGCCGGACCCCACCATGTAATTGCATGTGTCGATTAAAGTCTGTCTTTACGCGGAATGTCTCAGAACAGATGCGACACAGATACGGCTTCTCTCCTGTGTGTATCATTCGATGAATGGCCGCATACCCTGGTGTCTTGAAACTCTTCTGGCATTCTTCGCAATCGAATGATTTTGCGTCTTCATGGGTGCGCATGTAGACGTCCGAGCGACTTCCCCCGTGGAATCTCGCTGCTTGCCTCGAAACAGTTTGAGGCTCATCGGCTGCGGGTTTGTTCCGCGAGGGCAAAAGATTTCCGCGATCTCGCGCGGAGCTTCCTGCGCGATCGCGGGGGATATGCGGTCCGACCCGACAGCTTAATAGCTTATGTTTATTCAAACCAGACATCCACCGAAAACTTCGGAAACAGTTCGGACACACGTGTGGCTTCTCACCCGTGTGTCTTCTCCGATGGTGCGCGACATACCAACTCGTTTTAAATGTTTTGCCGCACTCATCGCAAGCGAATTTTCCCGCTTTCCTGGGGCTCCGTCCGGATACCAGAGATCGGTTTCTGTAGCCAAATTTTCCCGGAGATTCGCGCTCGACGAATTTCCTCCGACGGCTTGCGGGATCTTCCTCAGGCCCCGAGCCCTTCCCTTCGGAACGGCTGCGCGCGTCCGGCTTGGACTTGCAATTGTGTCGCACGTGTCTATCGAAAGCACTCTTCCAACAGAAAGTCTGAGGACAGGTCGGGCAGACAAACGGTCTCTCACCAGAGTGTATCTTCTGGTGCAAGGCAGCATAGCGTTTCGTAAGGAACTTCTTGCCGCATTCATCACAAGCGAAGGGTCTTTTGACCTCATGATTCGCATGAATGCGCATGTGTGAAACGAGCTTGCGTTTCCACGCGAATTTCGCGGTACATTCTGTGCACGGATAGAGCGATCCGTCTTCATGTTCTCCTGCGGCATCACAGACTTTATCCTGCAAGGAGAGTGCGCATGTCATTCACCACTTGAGAAAATGCGTCTTCCCTGCAGCTGAGGAGCGCTCGGCGCGACAGAAGTCGAACTCGGCTGACTGACTGAGAGACCGGAATCGGGACATCGGAAGAGAACGTAGTCTTACCGACGATACGAGGCTTTCCGCTTCCGGCTCCACCGGAGGAATATCATGCTCTCGACATTGAGACTCCGCACACCGTCTTTCGCTCTGCCGTGAATCCTCCCGTGATGAAGTAGCGCAACTTGTTGAAAGCTGATCCGGAGTTGAAGAAGACATCGCTCATGCGAGAGGGCTGATTCTACACAGCAGAATCCGTTACCTCGATTCTTTCGGGACAAATAATCGAACACCGACGTTCCGCGGACGCTTTCAGAACACTTCTCTACGGCGCCGACGCTCCCACATTTGGAACAAGCACGTGTTAAAATCCAGAGAGTGTTACCTATTTCCGAGAGCGGAGAGGGTCGGACGAGACTTTGTCTCCTTCTTTTCACGACGATGGGCGCTTCCGGGCCGTACTTCCGAGAGAATCCACTGCCAGGCTTGAATCAATGATCAAAATGTCGACTATCCGTATCCGCTCCGCAGCCTCGACATCGAAACATCGAGAGTGCTGCTCCGTATCCGCAGGCAGAATGCCGAGGAGGGGGAGAAAAGTCGCCCGTGCGTGCGTCCAATCCTCCGACGCGCTTTCTACCCGCAGCTTCGAATTCACAACCTGCGAAATTATTGGAAAATGACCGGATCCGCTTCTCTCTGTTTCCGACTCTCGCGGGAATCCCCAAATCGTCGGGAAAACCCGACCTTGAATAATCTCCAATAAGCGTGTCTGTTGGCACGATCCCCGTATGCTTGTGCTTCTCCAGCTGGAAGTGCTGTGGAAAATCTTCCCAAGCGATCCGAGAGGCCTGTTCGAGCATCTCAGACTGATCTGATCTCCTGTTACGAAAAAGTCCCCCACAGAGCGAATGAAGCCCACGAGAACTCTACCAACGAATCGTATCTCAGCAAATTTCACAGATCGCAAGAATCTGTTCGGTGTATTAAATGTGAATGTGCCGAATGTTCTTCCGGTTACTGACCTGCGTACGGAAATAAGCTTTGTGGAAACTTGATATAACGGATTAAGTGCTCCATACCTAGAAGGTTCCTTGGGACGGCAAAGCCTCTAAGTAAGTAACTGCAAGATGCTCCCACATCGACAACGATCCCTCACGCCGCGCATATGCCTTCGGCCTCAGGGAATACTCCATTTGCCGAATGATGACTGCAATGATTGGAATTTAGCCCAAAGATTCCGGGAAATATTGTGAGAATCCCCGCAAGTGGAGCGAGTTTAGGGAAGTCGAGATGCGATGTGTGGGGGAACCTTTAATCGTCTATGCTATCTATTCGCGACTTCCATATGTAGCCGCATCCTCGGATGTTGATCCGGAATTCTGTGGCTAGATCATCAGATCTGTGAGAAGAGCCGTTGGAATCCGATACCTTCAGCTAGGGTTCTGTCTAAGCATCGTCGCCAAAAGGAATGCGACGATCGATCAACGGAAGCACGCGAAGAGCGCGTGGTCGGATTTGGCGACGTGTTTCGAAACAGTCATCTTTCATCAAGATCAGCGATATATTCCAAATTATGGTAATCCTATCTAAAGAGATCGGCGACGGAATACAGTAGAGAATCCAGGGTTCATTTCGGCTTCCTACGGTGGAGAGTTTGATGGAGAAGCATCGCATAGTAGTCCAGCGGTCTTCGCTCATTGATGCAGCGGATGCTCCGCAGGAATGCTGCGATGTCGCTGGCCATTTGTCCTCTGTCCGGTACGATGTCTTCGCCTGCACGCAGGACGGATATGCAGCCACGGTCTCGCGGAGGTCTGATCGAGCCCTTCACGAGCCAGACTTGCCGATCCTAGCGCGCGATATCATCCATGAGGTGACGTAGAGGTTTTTCCTCAAGTGTGATGTCCATCGTCGTTCTCGGGGAGGCTCCGTACAAATCTATAGACTCCGTCTATGATGAATGCAAAAATCACGATCGAAGCTTTTTCCAGAATCTCATTGTCCAGACAGCATGCCATCGGGCACCCATCATGGTTGCTCAAATTCCACAAGGAAGGTTTGACGCGGCGTCAGCTAGCTTTGAGCAGTATAGATTGGGAGACAAATCGATGTGATGAGAATACATGAACATTTACATCAACGATTTTATCGCTGCTAAGTGTAAGATGAATTCACTATCATCGGGCTCCCTTTGAATCAAGTCTCTACGTGAAACCGCCCCTCGCTCAGTCGCGATCTGGGTCTAGTTCACATCGACCGCAAAGAACTGAATCCTGATGCAATCCGAAATTTCATCGTGGAGGGGTCGGGAGTTGCGACTCGAAGAGCTTCCCCAGTTCGCCGTGGGCCTCCTGCGTCGATCCAGACAGTACTTCCAAATCCTCGTCCTTGGACTCCACGGCCAGCCTGGGTCTACCTGGAGTTGGATCAGATCGTCTTCCAGGGCTCGTCAGGTAGGCTCTTCTGACGGTTTTTCACCTACAATTCCTTCACAACTTTCCAAAGCGGAGATGATCATCGTCAGTAGGGACGTCGGTCGAAAGTCTGCTCGAGGCCAGAACGTCATATCGTCTCATGAGAGGTGATGAATCTACAGATAGCATGGAGATGAATAGCGTCATCTGCCATTCTCCTGAAGCTGGGCAGAGAAGATACATGAGAGATCTAGAAATTTCCGCTCGAAAATTCGACGATGGATCAAGCCGGGCTATGAGATAGGAATCGCGAGGATTGGCAGACACGAGGAACGGTGTTCCTTGGAACTCCGGTGCTTTCATTAGCACCGAGTTCCGTAATGATTTTGAGCTTAGAAAGATACGAGACCACTCAGACTCATCGGACCCAGGTTTGCCACCGGAATCGCCAGTTGCCCGCGTCGCGAAGATCGTGGGACTCTCTTGCAGCTCTTTTGTGTGCGCACCTAGCGAGCTCGCGGTTCTCACTCAAGTGATATAATTTATTGAGGGCTGACAGCGAGCACCGAATCTGACACTGAAATTCCCGGAGGACAGTAAACAATAGTGTAGAAGACGTGTGAAAGGAAGAACAAATGATGGACTCCTGTCTACTGAGTAGTCTATCCGTGTCACGAATCCTGATCGTAGTGATAGAGTATATCGCGACAAAATACATCCCTTCCCTTGACTTAGCCTGTCCTCGAAATATTCAAGTTTGTCTTGAGATTTCGATGTCCACATTTTTCCCCCTGACTGCTCCATCAAGCTGACAACTACACGTGATGCCCCGCGGGGAGTCGAGTCGGCCTCGCTACTCGTATCAATCGACTCCGAGATCCTCGAGTAACTCTCTGCGGCGACGACTTCTGAGAGGACTCGACTCGAATTCTAGAGTATTTTCCTCTCTCCCAGCGCGCTCCGACACACTGAACTTCGCACCAGGCATCCGCTCCGCTGCTGTCCTTGTGTTTGGTGATACCGCCGCCCATCAGCTCCCGAGTCCGAGCAAACTTTTCCTCTTCCAGTGAGGGGACCATCCTTTGATCCTGCCAGCGATGCCCCCCGCAGCCCCTAATTCTTTGAGATTGAACTCTTGCAGCCCACTTTCAAAAAGGCAACTCTGGATAATAGCCGTCAATCCATTGCTGGAAAACCGTGACCACAATGACCGCATTAAGCCTGTTGATGATGTCTGGGAGCACAGATTTCAATAAGGACAGCGCCACTCTCAGACCAGCCGAAAGAGGATATGCTCCGGTCGCTGTGTAAGTCAATCCCTCATCCGCAGTGAAGGTAAAGCTGTCAATTTTCGGAGACAGTCCCGAAGCTTGTCTGTTTGTCGGCCAGTACACGACCACTTCTGCCGCTGCCAGTTTCCATTGGGCCGTGAGGATGCCGCCGGCGTACGAGAGCGGCCAGGTGATATCGAAAGCGAAAGTGAAGTCCTGAATTGCGATCGGAATAGAGAACTTCGCCCAACGATCTATATCATCGCACTCGCTTCTGATACCGTCAAAGAACCTGATTTCGGAGATTCGCGTTGCACGACCGCGACACAGTCGGAAGATGCCGTAACCTTGGCAGCCACCGAGGACGACGGGCTCAGAGGCTCGAATTGTATCTCGGTTCCTATCGATGATCGTGGTGATCACTTCAGTAATGAACGCGTCGCCGAGACACAGGATGCTCTGTTGACGTTTTGTTCGACTGACAGTCCTGTTCGTGGGGTTGACGAAGGGGACCACGACCAGAAACACCAGAACGCAGTATGGGGAACACAGGCCTCCGGACATTCCAGCTTCGAAGCTCGCAGTCGCGACGGAAATTATCGGTTTAGAAAGACTCTTTGAGTTTCAGTCCATATGAAACTATAAACAAGTCAAGTAATTGGAAAGCTCGATTACAACGACGAACACACCGATATGGGTCGAGCAAACGTTCACTTGACGCTTCCAAGGCCGTCATGGCCGAATGAAAATTTTCCTCCTCGACAGAAATCGCGATTCCTGCTCTTCCGGATTCACTCTGGATCAACGGATTCCGGCAGCTTCTCGCGGGCCAATCGCCAGTCATGGATCAGGCTCGGATTTTGGCGCGGTCGCGCCGGAGCCGTGAATGTTCGTCGTTCATCGCATTTCCGACGGGTTCTCAATTGAGAGTCCACGGAGGCCGGATGATGCCGTGAATTCCCGGGATAATTCCCGCGCCAGATTCCCAGCCTCGTTGATGGACTTTGGCGTCAGAAATATCTCGTCGGCGCGACAGCTCGCTGCGCATTTGTTGATGTCGGCCTTATCGCTCCCGGATAGCCTTTTTCGTCGATAATGGGATCGCGCCAGGCACGTCGCACCGTATCTACGGAGATAATCATCAGCCTATCGCGACCGCCGCAAGCCGAAGCCTGCTGTCAAGACGGAACTTATCTGAGAAAGGTTCGATAGGCTCAGCGTGAGAGACCGCACTTATCCTGACAATAGGTAACGCTGGCAGGAAATCTGGCACCTTGAGGACCTTTGCGAGAGCCTCTCGGAAATTCCGCGGAATTCCGCTTGCGGAACCTTATGACGAAATTCTCCGATACCCCGCAGGAAAAGTCGAACGGTCGAATTGGCTGTGGGTGAATCGGATGATTGGGATGCCTGAGCTCGGACGGGCGTCTGGCGAGAAAAAAAACGGAAACTTCTTCGACTGTGTCTGAATTTTGTTTCTTTCTGCGCTTATTTACAGCTCATTTCGACAACGAACAATTCGAAGAACACCTATTTGTGCGTCAAACAACATTCCTACTACCATTTGATATGAGTTTGCTGAAAGCGGCGTCCACCACGGAATGTACCTTTGGAAGAAAGAAATTCCTGAGAGGAATCGGATGAGCCTCCGGAAAAAAACATCATCAAAAAAGCGATATTCAATAAAGAGCCCGAGACAGAGTGAGCTGCATCATCTTACCTCGTTGATGCTTCCCTCAGCGACGATGCTGGTGAGTTTTCCCGAGTACTCCGAGACAATCGGCTGCGTTTGTTTGTAGAATATCTGAGGAAACCGGGAAACCTTAGATCGTTTCCTCATCGAGACTGCGTATGGAGGCATGGTTGCATCTTATTGGGGAAACTCAAGAGAAACTCACGGCGATTCTGTTCTTTGCCGTCTCCTCATTATCGTCGGCACGACCACTCTTCTTCCCACGGCTCACCAAGCGTCTCAGCATTGCCTGTTGGGAGTGAAGTAATCGGATTGAGATTCGGAGGATTCATCCCCGGCAACGAAAGCTTCTCTTGATTTTGAGGGAGTGATTTCCAATCAGAGGTCGTTTTTGATGTTGATATATTCAGACAGCAAATCAGCCTCTCAATTCTCAATTTTCTCCCCAAGGCTCGGGTAAGACTTGCCTCGTCGCTGACTTTCAAGTAGATGTAGGCTGTGATCGGACAGATAGATTGCTCGAAAGCTGCTGCCTGATCAAGAGAGCGTGGATAACCATCCAAAATGAAACCCGGGCTCGTGGGCAGTTCCTTCTGGATCTTTGCTCTCAATACATCTAGAACCACACTGCTTTCGACAAGACGTCCTTCTTCCATGCACTGGAATCGCAAGGTTTTATAAGAACGAATCTGTGAGGATATTCGAGAAATCCATACATCGTCAAATGGGTCGCACTATATCCCGTCGGTTGGGATAATCAATAGAAAACTAACTTTTGCGGCAAGTTTACCGATTTTCGTTCCTGCCTTCACTTCCTCTCGCATGAGATCACCGGTTGAAATGTGCGTGAAGCTGTATTTTTTGACGAGTTTCTCACATTGCGTCCCTTTCCCAGATCCAGGCCCTCCAATGATGCCGATAACAGGTACTTTCACATCCAGGGGTGCTCGTGATCTAATTTGGTCTGAGGTCTTGGTTCCGGCCGCCGACTTTTCTTGACAACCATCGTCGGCCGCCGTGGACATAATCTGGATTTGGCATGAAATTTTCGTTATTTTCCAGTCACGCGCAGTTCCCCGCAGAGGAAGCTCGAACGTTTCGAGTTTCGACACAACTCCGCGCCGTCGAGGTAGAATTTCCAAGTTTTTCGTGAAAGCGTTGCAAGATAGATTAAGCTAGATAGGGGAGGTCGAGTTTTAAACTTCAACTAACCTTGAATTGAGTCATGGTAGATGAAGGTTTCGAACGTGACACTTCTTTTTTTCCTTCTCGTTGTTTGAGTCGGCGTGTCAAGAACCGCCACTGCGCGCTTCGAGTTCAATTTGAGGCCCAGTCTGGTTCGCAGGCAACTGCCATCATCCAGCGATACGACCCTCTCCATTCTGACGCTAGATTCTGCTTCGGAAAGTCTATCAGATAAGCTCGGTCAAGATGTTTGGTTACTATTTATAACGAGAGACCCATTGCCAATGGTGGGTTACCTCCACAGATAGCGCCGGTGTTGATCCCCAGTTGGAACGACGATGAACCCTTCCGCGACCTCTGATCGATGACCGGATGTTCTGGGATTTCGGCGCGCTCTTTCCTGCCGTCCTCTGTTGCTCATTTCGCTTTCTCGGTGGTCCTGCAAACTAGGACTGCGCTGGATGTCCTCGTTTCCATGCGTGAAAGAGCAGATATGTCAATTATTGCGGCCCGTCCCCCGCCCCCGTCTCACCTTCACGGGATGAGGCGCCTCCCCTCGATGTCTCGTAGCACGTGATACGTCTCATTGTCAGGTAGCGATTTCTCCTAATAAAACATAGTTTCCCCCGATCGAGAGCTTCACAGAGCTTTCCGTCGATCGCAATCGCTCCGCGATAGCGGGTCATCCTACGGAGTAGGAGAGGTGATCAGGTGGAGCGAGTCGATTTACAGAGTGTCACGCCCTTGATGCTATCTCTCCTCGGAAGGTAAGATATTCGTGTCATTCACTTTCCGACGCCCCTGTGAGTCATGTGAGCCAATGGGACAAAGTTCCAACAGAATCGAAGAGATTGTCGGCTGCGTCAAATGTTCAAGGACGCGGAAGGAACGCATCAGATAGGATCATCGGAAGGACTTTGACTGGCCGCATGCGAGTCATTCATGCAGACAGGTTTCCTGGATCTCGATCTTCCCGGTGCGAAGCCCACTGTTATTTAAATACAGTGCGGAGGTCTTAGCACGCGGACCCTCTCAAAAACGCGATCGAGTCCGGTACTCTCCGAGCCCTGTGCAGCTTACTAAATGGAGAGGGAGTGCTTCCGCTTCTCGAAAGAACTCACAAATGATATATGATGCTTCGGAACACGAATACTTTACCGATGACAAACTGAGACGTTCACGAGGAGCGGGCAGCTGCACTCCTCACCGGATTTTCTATTGTCCACGTGCCCGCAAACCGAGTCCACCCCAAGTTAGGAGTCTTGGATATTCGACGTATTGATCTTTCTTACTGACATGAAATTTGTGCTAAGCGAACCACGAGGTACAAAAAAACTCGAAATCAATGTTTTCATGACGGCTGTGGCACGCCGCGCAAGCGCGTCTCATTCTCGGGGTTCCCGGGCTGTTTCGCGTCTCTCTCGGCGCAGCCCCATTCCGGGATTTGGTACCTCATGGGTGACTTGCTGAGCGATATCTGAAAGGTACCTGTGGAGCGTATTGCCGCAGCTTCATAGAGGGTTGCTTCGTTCCGTGTTCGTCCTGATCACACGCGAGATAGCTGATGGATCGAAAGTGAATACGGTGGTGGGGTTCCCGCGCATTTCGGACAGGAGTTTCACGAAGCACCACCGACGGCCGGCTATTCCAAACCGTATGGATCATACATGCCTGTTTCTTAGTCTTGAGGAAGTTGAGGGTCGTATTTTACGCATTTTTCTCATGGGAGATGATTCGAGCTGTGTGAACAGGACTGCCCCGAACCCGTTGGTTCATGCGAGCAGGACGCTACCACTCAATGTCCGCTGAGTACAGCTAATGGACACCGCATCTGGCTGTTGTACTTGTCCGCCAGACATACGTCCGAATTCCAAAAGGCGCTCCCTGCCTCGGTGAAGGGTATGTCCTCCTGGTCACAGCGAAGCTGTTGTTCGACCGAGGTCACATCGGTGATGGTCGACCCCAGAGTATGTCCAGCTCCCTTGGACAGCGCAGGAAGAGAGTCGTCATGTGGTCTCCGACTCCATCTGTTCACAGACGGTCTCTATCGAGTGGTACGTACCCTATCTTCATCTCGACGCCTGCCGCGCATCCGGCTGCTGAGGAATCATGAGGCTCACTATGGTCAAGTCGGTCGTAAGAAGGCGGTAGACTACATCCATCGCAAGCCTCGGTCGTCGAGGAGTCAAACTTGGTCTGGAGCGTATGCCCTGAATCGGCTTCGTGGCGGGATCCCCTTGAGAGTTAGTACTATTGTTTGTATTCGGAGGATGAATGAGAAATAGTATCAATGCTCCCGGATGGCATTTTCGAAAGATTCAGGAGATCCGGTGTCTGCAAAGCTCTCTCAATCCCCGTGTTGCTCGAGGAGATTGATCTCTCGAAATGTGTGCGGAGGAAGACCGCATGATTGAAAGTTCACATCGGAGGGTAGAAAGCCAGCATCACGGTCGCGTATAGACGCCACGATAGACGATACGCAGAGGATCTTCCCGCTCCGTCGAGCGTAAGAAAGACCCCCGGATCGATCAGGCTGGATCATATTGTCTGTAGCCTGGGTGTGTTAGACCAAGATGATAAGACAATCGAATGCCAGAGATGATGAGGAGAGTTAGCGGAAGAGCGAACGAGGGGTTCCCTTCGAGCAAAGTAATTATTTATTGAGGAGGTCTTTCTAATAGATCGCTTGAGCAATTTTCGACCTACACACAAAAAATACAGGTTTTCATTTCACATCTACAATGCTCTCTTTTGTTTAAATAGTTCCTCCGTCCCAGTCGCAATGCCTACATTCTTCATATTGTAACGAAGCTCTCGAGGGGGGGCCTCGCGTGCGGGGAGGTTGTCGCGCTAACTACCTGGCTAGGTCGAGCCACCGGAATACTGATGTCGCGGAAGGAGACTCACGGGCTGTACGAGGTTGGGTGCGAGGGCAACTGGGTCGGCGTCGGGCTAGGGCAAAGAAAGGACACGGACATGGGTGGCACAACACCGGTCGGGGACGAGTCTCTTTGCCTCCTCTCAACCGGGCCCTTTTATTCGGTCTCCAAACCCTCACTCTCTGTCCGGTTCACTCTCTGATTGTTTATCAACATTGGAACATTCGGTAATCATATGAGTCTCTGAGGTACTGAGGTCTCCATCACAATATTATAAACTTCTATTGACTTTATCTAGACACAATATAATACGACACAATATTGATCTTGACACAATATAATACACATGCGCTAGCTGGTTTTTGGGAGTTCCATGACTGACAGGGGCATACGCGCCCATTTCTGGGGTGTTGACATGGTCGACGGGCTCTGAAAACAGAATAAAGCAATTCAGAATTTCCGAGCACCATCCCCCCTGCGGTACATGAGCTGCAGGAGTTTCGGGAAGGTGAATTCTCGGGGAAAATGGTAATCCGTTTGCATTCCGGGGCTCAACTATCCCACCGAAGAAAGCCGGCTTCCTCTGGGACTTCACGGCTCCGGCACGTATCAATATATCCGCCTAGTCTCGGCGACCGCTACATATTCTGCCAACTCAGAGCTCGATTGGAGTGAAGAAGTTCGGGAACAGCCGAATACTTTCCAGAGCCTCCTATGAGGGCGGCTCTCGCAAACCAAGGTCGTTCGCTGAAAAACGCATGGATGGACCAGAGATTTGCACAAGTCCTCCTCAGGTGTGCTACGATAATCGATCAGCACTCGGATTCGATCTCGAGAAATTGGACAGGAAACGCCATCTCCCACAAACCCGACCCGTCTTCCAGAGAAAAGAGCACCCGGGCATCTCTTCCGATGGCGCTTCAGACGTTTTTAGAAACTCAACTCGGTACGTAAACAGAAACCGCCACGCGCCGGATCACTCACGTTTTTGATGACGAGCATTGATCACCGAGAGCCAGCCGAAATCAATATCACAGCTCCGGGCAGTCTTTTCGGAGTCTTTCGAGAAGTTCGATTCGAACAGAAAACTCGAAAGTTTCCACCGGAATGTCATCAATACCGAACGTTATCGCTCGAAATTCTGATTCGTGATGACCGCCCGATACTCTCGTTAAATCAGATGGTGCGCCATTGGAACGTTCGGGCGCCAATCCAGCCCGCCACTTCTAAACTAGTATCTACCATTGAGAGACAAAAGGCTCCCGCCAAAATGCTCGTTCGCCTTCGAACACACCTATGCAATTGACACGTTGAGCTCAAGTGAGCGCGGGATTCTCATCCGAAAAATCATTGATTCACCACGGCGTATACACCGAAGCGACTACAATGCCAGTCCGAACGTTTCGTTGCTCGGAGGCAGGTGTTGGGGAGCCGTCACGGAGTCTGGTTACCGCAGTCGCGCCTTTTCTCGAGGGCTCCGCTGTTCCAAAACGAGGAAATTCGATCAAAGATACACCGAACCAGTTCAGGAGACTTCTTCCCAGCTCGGCTCGAAGTCTTGAGCGCCTCAGCGACTTTTCCAACGATTTTCTTTTGAACCGATTCGCGACGACTCGCGCGCATTGACGTTCGCCCGCCGCCAGCGAAAGCTTAATACCAACTTGTTGCGCCCAGGGATTTCCACGTTCCCCG
This sequence comes from Galendromus occidentalis, assembly GCF_000255335.2. NCBI lineage: Eukaryota > Metazoa > Arthropoda > Arachnida > Mesostigmata > Phytoseiidae > Galendromus > Galendromus occidentalis. Next base: position 698 of record NW_003805407.1, on the reverse strand, counting down.
CGAGCCATCCTGGGTTCTGCCGTGAAGAGGAGAAAGTCAATAAGATGCTTCCCTGGAACTTCAGATCAACAAAATCCGGAATAAAACCTGCGTGAAAGTTCGAGCGGTTCCTGTTGCTCGGACTCATCCAATGTTATTTTTTTCTCCAATCTAACCACCGCCACGACCGCTATTACGATACGGGTACAAGAAATCCCGACGAAACAACCGAGTAATGATCTATGAAGACGACAGCGGCGACAGCGACGATGCCGGCGTTTCGAATCCTGTAAATTCGCGATTTCGTGGGCAACTGCTGTTCAAGTGTTCATGGTCGAATAGACTGACGGTCAAGCCAACCGCTGAGCCGAAGCCGGCAGCCAATCTGAGGGCTGCAACAAGCCCTGACCGACCCGCCCGCCGACCTACTAGAAGCTGAGATCGGAGTGAAATCAGGAGCGTTGCCCACCGCCCGTCGGTCGCTCCAGTGAATACCGTACTCGGTGAGGAGTAATTTATTCGAGGCACGGAGAAGGGGCCGCGCGCACACTGGATCTAACGATCGCGGTACGAGAACGTAACGCCGCACAAGCTGCATAAAATACAGTGGAGACGGAGCGGTTTTGTACGTCGGCGCGCTGCGGCTCTTACTCACGTACGATTAGCTTCGTACACCCTTTCCGAGGCCAGCAGATGTTTTCTTCCGACTTGGACGGTCT